>NC_133112.1:14792524-15092524 GCF_022965805.1 Primulina eburnea | reverse complement strand
TAGAAAAGGAAGAAAGGTTGGGAATCTTGTACCTAGACCCACTAATAGACCTGTCATAGGAACTAAATGGGTATTTAGGAACAAGTTAGATGAGCATGGTACAATCACTAGAAATAAAGCTAGGCTAGTAGCTAAAGAATATAGTCAAGAAGAGGGAATTGATTATGATGAGACTTATGCTCCTGTTGCTAGACTAGAATCCATTCGCATGCTACTTGCTTTTGCTTGCTCTAGAGACTTTAAATTGTTTCAAATGGATGTTAAAAGTGCTTTTCTTAATGGTGATTTGAAAGAAGAAGTGTATGTTGAGCAACCTGTTGGTTTTGAAGATGTGCACTTATTTGATTATGTGTATAAACTTGATAAGGCTTTGTATGGTTTGAAACAAGCTCCTAGAGCTTGGTATGAGAAATTGTCTACTTTCTTGCTGTCTAATGGTTTTTGTAGGGGTAAGTTGATATTACCTTGTTTACCTTGACTAAAGATAATGATTTGCTGATAGTACAAATATATGTAGATGATATTATTTTTGGTGCTACTAATGAACACTTGTGTAGAGATTTTTCTAAGCTTATGCAGGATCACTTTGAGATGAGCATGATGGGCGAGCTCAACTACTTTCTTGGTCTCCAAATCAAGCAATGCAAGGATGGTTTCTTTGTCAACCAAGGGAAGTACATCAAGGAGATGCTCAAAAAGTTTGGGATGGAGTCTTCCAAAGCCTCATCCACACCTATGAGCACGACAGTCAGACTCGACAAAGATGAGGGAGGTAAACCTGTTGACCAAAAGTTATTTCGTAGCATGATTGGCTCCCTACTCTATGCGACTGCTAGTAGACCTGACATTATGTTTAGTGTTTGCTTGTGTGCACGATTTCAATCATGTCCAAAGGAATCACACTTATTCGCCTTAAAACGCATTTTCAAATATCTTTCAAATACTCCAATCTCGGATTATGGTATTCTAAGAACTCATTTTTCGATTTAAAAGCTTACTGTGATGCCGACTTTGGAGGATATAAGGTGGATAGAAAGAGCACTAGTGGTACTTGTTTCTTTTTGGGAAATTGCTTGGTGTCATGGTTTTCTAAAAAGCAAAACTGTGTTGCACTTTCAACGACCGAGGCCGAGTATATGGCTGCCGGTAGTTGTTGTGCACAAATTCTTTGGATGAAGTATCAATTACTCGACTATGGTGTTACTTTTTCAAAAATTCCAATCTTTTGTGATAATACAAGCACCATATGTCTAACAAAGAATCCAGTTCAACATTCTCGTACAAAACATATTGACATTCGACATCATTTTATTCGTGATCACATTGAGCAAAATGATGTTGAACTTCACTATGTTGACACCAAGAATCAAATTGCTGATATTTTTACAAAACCACTAGATGAATCTACTTTTACTCGTTTGCGTGGTGAACTTGGCATGATTGAGTTGTAAACATTAGTCAAATACTCTCGTACATATTTGTTAAATTGAGGGGGAGTATTATTAATGTGAGCATTATAATGTCAAGATAATACAAATTAATTGTATTTATCCATAATTATGGCTCAACATTCATGTATGTGCTAAATATTTTAAATTTTAGGTGTTCCTCATCTTGGCTATTTCGGAATCACCGTTCCTCATCTTGCATTTATTAGTGGATATTTTAACTGTTTATTTGTCTCTCTTTATGCTTATGTCTTTTTGATTATCGCAAAAAGAGGGAGAATTTATTTGGTTAAAATTGCTATTAAATGGTTATTAAATAAATTCGCCTTAATTCAACCTCTTAGATTTGTTATTTGATTAAGGGGGAGTTATTTAATAACATTTAGATTATGTTGATTATTGTTTCTCAATTTTTAACCAAGTTTTGTGATCATCAAAAAGGGGGAGATTGTTACGCCTTAAACGCATACAAATCTCGAGGATGAGATTAATGTTTTTAATGCTGTAACATATCCCAAAGTTTTTGTTTTGATGATACCAAAACTTGGCTTAAAAATGTACTAATGTTTTATATTGAGGCATGCAGGAAATTAAGAACAAGGTTACGTTCGGAAGATCCGAAATTTGGTTCGGACGTTCCGAAATTGTGCCAATCAGAAGCAAAATAGAAGCTGTTCGGAAGCTGCGAGAAGCAAGTTCGGACGTTCCGAAGATTGGATCGGACGTTCCGAACACAAGCAATCAAATCACTTCAATCCGGAGACAATTTGATCTGACTGATTGATTGAGTAGATTTCGGACGCTACGATGGACATGATCGGAAGCTACGAAGTGTTGAAGATTTCAAATCTCCGGAACGCGGGAATGTTCGGACGGTACGAACTGGAGTTCGGACCTTCCGAAGTTGTTCATACACTGTCTGAAAGAATTGTTCGGAAGAAACGAAGTTTGATCGGTCCCTCCGAAGCATATGTTCGGACCCTACGAAGTCAAGAACGGAAGATCCGAAGTCATTCCAGAATTACGCAAATTGATCGGAAGTTCCGAAGCATAAACAGAAGATCCGAACCTTAGCGTCCAAGACTAGTATAAATAGGCCTTTGAGGATGCATTCTCAATCATCCCACTCCATTCTCTCTTGTCTCTTACAAAGCTTTCTACTATCTCTTGTGTGCGTTGATTAAAAGAGTTGTAATATCAAAAGAGTTGTAGAAAAAGAGTGAAAGTAATACTCTCGAGTGGGTTGTAAAGTTCGTGGCTATCCTTGGAGCCCTCAAGGCCAAGTAGACGCATCGAGGCGTGGTTGTAAAAGCTAGCTTGGAGCTCTTAAAGCCAAGTCGTTATAGTGATACCTCGATCCTCATCGAGAAGGGGAGACGTAGACGATTCTTCGTCGAACTTCCATAAACATCTCTATCCCTCTTTACTTTACGCATTTACTTTATTGCATTTAAATTACGCATTTATTTTACGCACTTACTTTACGCATTCATTTATCGTATTTATTTGTGATTGTCCCTCAAATCTTCCGCTTGCAATTTTTGCAAACTCGTTTTAAAAACGCTAAAGGGCCTTAAAGAACCTATTCACCCCCCCTTTAGGTTCTTCATCCTGAAATTGGAATTTGGATGCTCCTATAATATTTGTATGTAATTGTGTTCGGCACACCTACTGGTACATGCGGTTGATGGTTTGTTGTCCATTTTCTGGTTTGTATTCATTGTGACCGATTATATCACATGGGATAAAAAATGTAGCACAAAATAGGCTGAATCTAGTATCATATATATATATATATATATATATATATATATATATATATATATATATATATATATATATATATATATATATATATATATCGATATGGCACACAGTTGGCAAAATTCTGGTACAAATATTTCGCAATTCACCTAGACATTAATACAAACATTATTGAAGCATGCAAAGCATAATAACACATTGTCCGTGATGACCATTTCACTTGGACATTAAAACAAACACAAGAGCTACCATGAGAAAACTTGCAATTAAAAAACATGTGCAACCGAAACAACAACAAATTCCTTCCATATTTTTGGCCATGTTGTCGTTCTTATCAGAGAGAACGTTATCATCATGTGGTGGCAAACCATGTGTCGCTGAAGAGGCAGATTTCGAGTAGCTGAACGTTGTTTTCATAGGTGTAATGATGTTGGATTTTGATGTATTTTCTTCAAGTACTTGGCTGCGGTGTTCATCACACCAGTAAAACCGATGAGGGTGTCGTAGCTCTCGAGGACAAATGTAGTAATAATTTCTCGGACGGGTAGCTCGTGGCCCAGCTTCTCGTAAATTCATTTTTCCATAGCCACATTGGCATTCGGGTGCATCCTTGAACTCCATTCAGCAACAATGGAGGTCGTGTCTTCTTACAGAAGGAAGAGAAGTGAAGTGAAGATAGTTGAGAAGGGAACCGAACCGAAAATTGATGTTGTGGTCTATGTTCAAAACTTTTCAGAGTCAAAATTCGTGAGTCAAAGTTGTGTACAGCTGTTGTGACGGGCAAAATAGTAGAATGAAAGTGATGTTTTTTTTTTCTCTAGGGTGAATGTGTAATTAGGTCATTGTGAATGGTGCTCCATTTTTAAACTTTATTACTGGATAATAGTCAGTGCATTGCTTCATAAAGGAATTATTATCCCGTAATTCGGAAATTATGTACCTTTGTTTTACAAATATAGATAGATATGATGTACACTTAGGCATAGTTAGGTAAACATGATATGATAAACATGTGATATATAATATAAGGATAAGTCAAAGATAAATATGGATAGATATGGTGTACACTTAGCCGACAATGCTTGCATGATTTATTTATATTTAACTAATTTTATATATTATATAATATGATAACTGAGCCTTTGATTTTTGAGGTTAATCTAGTGATACTAATAATTTTATTGAGATTTATTATTAAAATTATTTATATAATTATCTCGAGCCCTTTATATAATTATCATATTATATAATATGGTATAATAAAAAAATATTTATTTGATTTTAATTTCTACCTACTAGCAGAGATTTATAAAAATCATTATATAATTAGCATCTAGTGATACTAACATATCGAATCATGTTATATAAATGTCGATTCATGTTATCTAACATTCACTGACAATAAACATATTGACTAACATTGATTAATGTTACTTAACATTGATTAATGTTACCTAACATTCATTAGTTATAAACATATGGAATCATATTTCATATTAGGGATTCATGTTTCACAATATTGATTCATATTAAAAAAATGTATCCAATTTACATAAATGTTGATTCATGTTATCTAACATTCATTCATGTTACATACTAGTACATGGACGCATGGTCGTCGACGTTGTGCTCAATTTTAGGACAATGGTACCACGAATTGGTTACTGAGGTGCTCCTTAATAAACAAAGTGTATTGTATTTCTGTTTCTTTGCGCCAATATTTTAGAAATTTAGGACATGGTTGCACAACTAGTACATGGATGCATGGTCGTCGACGTGGTGCTTATTTTAGTACAATGGCACAACGAATTTGTTAATGAGGTGCTCCTTAATAAACAAAGTGTACTGTATTTCTGTTTCTTTCCGCCAATATTTTAGAAAGTGAGAACATGGGCGCACAACTAGTACATGGACGCATGGTCGTCGACGTGGTGCTCAATTTTAGGACAATGGTACCAAGAATTGGTTACTAAGGTGCTCCTTAATAAACAAAGTGTACTGTATTTCTGTTTCTTTGCGCCAATATTTTAGAAAGTGAGGACATGGGCGCACAACTAGTACATGGACACATGATTGTCGACGTGGTGCTCAATTTTAGGACAATGGTACCACAAATTTGTTAATGAGGTGCTCATTAATAAACAAAGTGTACTATATTTCTGTTTCTTTGCGCCAATATTTTAGAAAGTGAGGACATGGGCACACAACTAGTACATGGACGCATGGTCGTCGACGTGGTGCTCAATTTTAGGACAATGGTACCACGAATTTGTTAATGAGAACGACAGGAATATCGATCCACTTCGCAAAAGGCGTATCTTTTATCCGCCCAATTTGTTGCTCACCTAAGACAGGCTTCAGTTTTCTCATCACGAATTTAAAGAAATGTGGGGAACAACGTGAAAGTAGCTTTGAACATAATTCATTTTCATCCTTCTGCTCATCACCAGATTCAACAAGGTTCTTCTCAACAGCTACATTAAAAAATGAGAACAAGATAAAGAATCTATCTCTGATGTATATCTATATTTATATATCAGAACGTGAATTTTTTTTACAAAGAATCTAGGCTAAATATATACACAAATACAAAGAGACGATCAACTATCAATCATATCACTATTACCATAAAAATAACGTGGTCATTGGGAATAATTGGTTCATAAAGCCATCACTTTTTAACATGATTTATAAACTTCATCTGTAATCTTTAGAAATAATGCAATATAATTAAATAATCAAGTTCTGAACAATATTAAAAAGAGAACCTTATAAATTGGGGATAAATGTGTCTAATCAATGGGAAAACAATTCGAGCGCTCACTGTCCTAACAAGAACCAAAATTACGAACAAAATAAAAGAAATATACAAACCTGATTTCATCGTTCTCTTCTTTCTCTCTTTCACAACTTTCTTCACTATCTTCTTTTGTGGTGATTTACTCGTCCTTCTCTCCTTTGGTTCTATACTCTTCTTCAGATTCTTGTACTCAAGTGTTTTACCCATTTTCTCTCTCTGTTGTTCGCTTTCTTTGCCAATGTTTTCCTTCGATTCACAGTGGTTTGAAGTAGATAGAGTTTGGGAGACGTTGGGATTTCTGAGGAGATGTCGGGAAGATACAAGAGGGAAGGGAAAAAATAAAATACAAAGGTTGTTTAAGGCCGGTTTTAAAAAAATATCAAGGGCAAAAATGTAACTTCATGCGATTTAGGGACCTTAAACATATATTAAAATGGGTCAGGGAGTTTAAAAGGATTTTTCCTGACACGGGGACTGGATAAACATTTTTGTTTGCTTTTGGGCATTTTTGAGGAGTTTTCCCAAAAAAAAAAAAAACTCATTGATCGAACATAAGAAACACCAAGGACGACAGATATCTAATCATGACTTGAAGAGTGGGTTCCGTACGATTATACATCACATCGTTTTATTTTGCATGCCCTCTATTCTTTTAGCTGTTGGAAGTAGGGATGTTATTATGTGTTAGAGTAGATGTCTTGAAAGCCAACTGTTAGCTAGAGATTTTATTGATTCGGTTGTAATGAACAATCTTTATTTTAATATAATTTATTATTTCATGGTTTATTTTACTTTATCTGTATACACATTCAATAAACATAGATAAAGTTCATGATTATACTTTACTACAAATGAATCGTAATTCGATGTAGAAACTCATTTGTAAACACTGTATAATCTAAATTCGTTCCTAGTCAATTCAGCCGCCTAAAACATGGATAAAGGTCGCTTAAACTCGAGACTAGCATATGTGATGTTGTGTACCGCGTTTCTTGGTAAGGGAATAGAGATTTTCAAACATGAAGATGGGTATTCATATGATGATTATACCGAACCACCCTCCCTCGGACTTTCCAAGTGGTTATCATTTATCGAGAAGATAAGTCTGTGGTTATGATTGTACAACATTAGTCCGTACGACCCGGGACAACACTGAGGCTCTATATGCTAGGGTTGTGATTTGACTCGTTTACCGACACCAAGAGACTCATCAGGTGGCGAGATTGGGTACAATTGCGACACATGTAGGAGCCAGTGTATTGTAGTCGGGAATTCACCGCTCACCTACGGGTGTGGATATCCTATGTGATCTGATGAAATAATAATACATGAAATCTCCTTCTAGAGTATGATATCTACGTTAGAGATGTTAGAGTAGGTGCCCGTCGAGCCAAGTGTTGGCCGAGTGTTCACAATGAAACTCTATGTATAAGCAATCTTGCTCATATGATGAGTATCATGAAACTCATATTTGTAATACTGTATATTCTAAACGGTTCCTAGTCGATTCAGCCGCCACTAAGAAGGATATAGGCCGCTCGAGTTAGAGACTAGTATCTGCGATGTGAGTACCATGTTTCATTGGTAGGGGACATTGTGATGTCCGAGCATGCAGATAGGTGCTCTGGTAGAGTGCACTGAACAACCCTCCATTAAAGGACTTTCCAAGTGGTTCTCACTTATCGAGTGGAAAAGTCCTGGTTTATGGTTGTACACCATTAGTCCTTATGACCCGGGACAACATTGAGACTCTATGTGCTAGCGTTTCACTTTGACTTGTTTACCGACTCTTATGGGGTCATCAGGTGGCAAGGTTGGGTGATCTGTCGAAACATATAGGAGTCGATGCATTGTAGTCGTGGATTCACCGCTTACCTTCGGGTATGGATATCCTATGTGTTATCATGTGTATGTAGGTTGAAATCTCTGGCCAGATTATGGTGGTAATTATGAAAGGGGTTTCATAGATTACACCATTGATGCATCTACGACATGACACATAGTATCGATTCATTGACAACTCTCGATAAACCAATGGTTGTCGAATCGGTCGGGATATATGAGTTGAAGGGACCGTACTGTACGCTAACCATAATTGAATGGTTCTTGCAGGCACTATCATTTGATACCTAGGGAATCATGTAAGTGATGCTGCTAGGCGTTTAACATGATTGGTTGGGTACTATCAGACTTGAGTTCTGACGTTCTTATTATCAAGGAGTTGATAAGTAAGAATGGAGCAATTGGGGTATGCTCATATAAGGACATGTTTAGTCCGAATCACATGGAGATGTGAACCCACGGCTAGTTGTATCAATGAACCATTGAGGGCCACACAAGTGCTAGCTTTCTAGATCCCGTTGAGAAGTAAAATAGTTCAATGTGTTGAACGGCTTATAAAGGAGTTTATAAGCGTAAGGAAAATTAGAAGTATGACTTCTATAAAAGAGAAACTAGTTCAATGTGTTGAACGACTTATAAATGAGTTTATAAGTGTAAGGAAAAATAGAAGTATGACTTCTATGAGAGAAATGTAAATTTTAATTTATGGAAGTGTTCCTAAATTAAAAGTTGGCCAAGTGAATAATGTATTTGAAAATTGTGATTTTCATAAACATTATTATGGACTAAATTAAATTAATTCAAGTGTTGAATTAATTAAACACTAGTGGACCTAGTAGAGTCCAAATAATTAAATTAATTCAAGTGTTGAATTAATTAAATCATATTGAGTCTTGTAGAGCTCAATTTAAATTAATTATTTAACTAGTGGGACTTGGGTAAATACAAGTAATGTTTAATTAGTCTCAAATATGTTTGAGATAATTAAATTTAGTCCATGGTTTTTTAATTTGTTAAAAACCATATAATATATGCATGCATGGGAGGTGAAGAGTTGGAGACAACTTTTTCAAATATCAAGGCTTGGCATTGGAATTCACAACAACTTTTTCAAGGACCAAGACAAGTCTCCATTCCCCCCCATTCTTTCATGCTATGGCCGAAATTCTCTCATTATTCTCTCAAGTTTTTCTCCAATTTTTCTTCTTCAAGAGTTGAGGAAGAAATACACTTCTCTTTGAAAAATCTTCTTATTTTTCTAGTGCAAAATAAGAAAGGTTCTAGCTAGTTGGTGGTGGGCCTAATTTGAAGAAAGATTAAAGAACAAGGAGAGCTTGAAGATAGTTGTCATCCTTGAAGAGCTTAGTTGTATATCAACTAAGTTGGAGCCATCATCAATCTTTTAAGATTGATAGGTAAAATTCTAAACACACTATGAATGTCATTTTTGTGTTTTATTGTATTTGCTACACAAGATATGAGGTGGACGAAAATTTTACATCAAAATTCGATTTTTCAAAACTTCCGTTGCGCTTCCGGTCACCGTAACCGATCCCCTTTCAAGTGGTATCAGAGCTATGGTTACGATTTTGTGTAGCAACTACAAGATATTATGTTGAGATTGATTTCTAACCGCATGAGACCGAAAATTTGCAACGAAACTCAAGGCTTGTTGGGGCGTTTTCCGGGCAGCATGTTGCTGCCCGTTTCGGGCAGCTCGGGCTGCCCGAGGGGCTACCCATTTCGGGCAGCAAGGGGCAGCCCGGGGGGCTGCCCGAACAGCCCCTATATTTTTAAATAAAAATATTTTTTTTTTGACATGTTGGCCGGAGCTCCGGCGACGGCGATAACGGCTAGGGTTTCCAAAAGTGTTTTGGAATATAAAAGTGTCATGGGCCTTGAGTTGTTGGGCCATTGGATGGCTAACATGTTTGTGCATTTTAAATGGGCCAAAAACGTTTTTGGTGAAAAATGAGTTTTCGAGCCCTTAAGTTTAAAATTACAAAAGTTGCAAATTTTTCTCATAAAATAAATAATTGAAGTTGGACTTTAATTATTTATATTAAATTGTGATTTATAAGAAATTCGGTTATAAATAAATTAATTGGAAAGTAGACAAAGGTGTTTGTATACTTTGTTAATTTAGTTTATAATCGTGGCGGTTAGTGATTGGATCAAGATATATAATATTGGATCAATTAATTATTGTGATAATTAATTGATGGTGTATGATATGTGATATTATGCATGAAGGATGATCAAAAGCCCAAGCCCAATTTGCTAGGTGTATGCTAGGATATTTTGTGTTGAATGATTGTAATAATTATCAAATTTAAAGTGGGCTTGGTTTATGGCCCGTTCCCACCCCATGAGATGTATCCCTATTTGTCATGGATATTTATTTGTAAATATTAGTATAGTGGATGATCAAGATTGGAAGATGGTGACCATGATGATTATGAAGATCGAAGACATGTAATATTGGAAGCTTATGTAATAGTTGCATTTGCATCCCGTGCATTTCCCTAGGATAGGACCTAGGCCCGTGTTTAGCTCACACGGTCCGTTAGTATTGGGGCGATTGATCATCCTTGTTTTGTTTACTGTTTATAATATATGCATGATATGTTATAAATAATGAGTATGTGCGTTATTATTATGATAATAACAAAGTTGCATGAATCCGGCAAGCATACGATCAAACATGGCGAGCTTTTAAAAATAAAATTAATGATGAGACCTTTCAAAATTAAAAACCCTCATTTTGAATAAGATTCAAAATTAATATCAAGCCCGAAAAGGGGAATTATAAATTTGTTTATAATTTCCATGCCTTCCATCGACAAATGGTTGCATGACGAATCGCTACCCGTACTCGGGGCTCGGCTCATATTATTGGGGGGGCCCTTAGTACCGGAAAGCTGTGACATCCATTTGACATGGTGATGTGAACTACGTGGAACTCCCATGACTTCGGCTCAGATAATTGAGGGAACTCATGGCGACCGTCCATTAAGGTTCAACATCGATGGGTAAGGCTTGACACGTAAAGATGAACGACGTCTATAATGGGTCCTAATCAAACGTGAGACAAAATTTTACGTTAAGGGTTGCATTGTGATGCAATTGGGAAACTACCTTTTAGGAATTGTGATTGGCTGATATGATCATAATTCGCTAATTGGACCTTACGTACCTACTGAGGAAAGGAGTTTCCCGTTTTCACTAGAGGGTAGTGAAAGATGTCAAAACAGTGGGAGTAAATATTTATAAAGTTAAAGTCCATACTTTATATCTTACTAAATATTTTAAAATAGTCATCAACATTTATCTGTTTTTACTTTTCAGTACAATTTTTGACAATGTCTTCGATTCGCAATCCGATATCTGCAATACTCGACAAACATATATTAACCGGACCTAATTACCTCACTTGGCTAAGAAACCTGAAAATCGTCTTGAATTCGGAAAGGGTAGCATATACACTGACTGAGTCGCCCCCTGTTGAGGCTCCGACTGACTGCAATCCTGAGGAATTGCAGGCTTACAAGGAATGGTGTGACCATGACTTGATAGCCAGGTGTTATATGCTGACTTCTATGAATGATGAGCTGCAGAGGCGTTTTGAGGGTGCAAAGAATGCTGCTGACATTCATAAGCACCTCAAAGAGCTCTTTGGTGAGCAGACTCGACCTCTTAGGCATGCTACCGTCAAGGAGCTGATCACTATGCGCATGCGAGATGGGGCCTCGGTCCATGAGCATGGCCTGAAGTTGATTGGGCTCGTGGATAAGCTCGTTAGCATGGATATGATCTTGCCTTCGGAGTTGACCACCGACGTGTTGCTGTTATCGCTGCCTAGCTCATTTGATCCTTTTGTGGTGAACTTCAACATGAAAAAGATGGAACCGACCCTTGAGGAGTTGGTAAACATGCTTGTTACGTTTGAATCCACCATCAAGAAAGAGAAGTTGGTTCTTTATGTGGGTTCTTCATCTGGTACGAAGATTGATCCACATGGGAAGGGAAAGAAGAGTTCTTTCCAACGTCCCAAGAAGAACGTGCCCTTGATGAGGCAATCTCTGAATCCCGTTGTGGCAGCCACACCAGTTAAGGCTGACAAGACTAGTGATGTTTGTCATCACTGCAAGAAGCCTGGACATTGGAGGCGAAATTGCAAGGAGTATCTGGTCCAGAAGAGTTCTGGAAACGGTATGTTCTATATTGAAGTAAACATTTCAATTAACTCTACTTCTTGGGTATTGGATACCAAATGTGGATCACATCTCTGTAATGTGTTGCAGGAGATGGGAAGAAGTAGGAAGCTTAGGGAAGGTGTGACCTTCTTGAGGATGGGCAATGGAGCAAGAGTTGCTGCCAATGCCTTAAGAAATGTTTACTTATTGTTGAACAATGATTTTAAGTTAATTTTAAGAGATGTTTTGTTTGTACCATTTTGGTGAAAAACATTGTTTCCATTTCTATTGTGATAAAAATGGATATTCTTGTTTATTTAGCAAAGGTGTTTGCAACATTTACAAGAATGAATGTTTAATTGGTACTTGAGAACTTGTAAACGATCTCTATAACTTAAAATTGAAAGATATTCCACTAAATGTCCATTCAAAGGCATACACCATATGAGATATGGATAGGTAAGCCTCCTAAGTATTCTTATCTTAGAATATGGGGGTGCCCTGCTTATGAAGCAGGTAGTGGGAGATAAATTGGATTGTCGATCCATTTTATGTTACTTTGTGGGATATCCAAGGAATTCAGTTGGATATCATTTCTATCATCCCCAAGAAACAAAGGTATTTGTTTCTAGGAATGCGACCCTTTTTGAAAGGGAATTTCTATTGGATAGAAGAGGGGAGATGATAGAACTCGAAGAGGTTCGAGAAACACCCACAATTATAGAACCCACACCCGAAGAGCCAAGAGAGGAGATACAAGCTCCTAAAAGATCCGAAAAAGTCTCGAGACCATCTATGAGGTATGGTCAGCTTCTTGAAGAGGGCCATGATGAGCCTAACCATGGATGTGATCCAAGGACCTTCAAGGAAGTGTTATCTGATGCCGATTCATCCAAATGACTTGAAGCTATGGAATCTGAGTTGAATTCCATGCATTCGAACCAAGTGTGAGATCTTATAGATCCACCTGAGGGAACGGTTCCCATAGGGACTTGGGGCGGATGGGAAGGTATTGACCTTCAAGACGTGATTGGTGGCAAAAGGATATACTCAAAGACAAGGAGTTGACTTTGAAGAAACCTTTTCACCAGTTGCAATGTTCAAGTCTATAAGGATATTGCTGGCCATAGCTGCATGGTATGACTATGAGATGTGGCAGATGGATGTCAAGACAGCCTTTCTTAATGGGGATATTAAGGAAGAGATTTACATGTCTCAAACCTGGAGGGTTTACATCTATCGGAAGTGAGCATATGTATGCAAACTTCAGAGATCTATTTATGGTCTAAAGCAGGCATCTAGGAGTTGGAACCTTAGATTCGATAGTACAATCAACGAGATGATTTACTAAGAATCCTGAGGAACCCTGTGTGTATAAGAAGGTCAGTGGGAGTGTTGTGACATTCCTGGTGCTTTATGTTGATGACATTCTACTCATTGGGAATGATGTAGGAATGTTGCAATCAACTAAGATATGGTTAGCGAGTAAGTTCTCGATGCAGGACTTGGGTGAAGCATCATTTGTATTGGGATACAGATCTATTGAGATAAATCGAAAAGATTGCTTGGTCTCACCCAGTCCACATACATTGATACCATCGTGAAGCAGTTCTCGATGGATAAGTCCAAGAGAGGACATCTACCAATGTGTCATGGCGTGTCCCTATCCAAGTCTGTCTTTCAAGATTGATGCAGAGATAGCGGCGATGACAAAGCATTCCTTATGCATCTGTGATTGGTAGCATCATGTATGGGATGATATCTACACGTCTTGACGTGGCTTCTGCACTAAGTGTAGTGAGTAGATATCAATCGAACCCTGGTCTTCCACACTGGAAAGCTGTGAAAGACATCCTCAAGTAGTTGAGAAGAACCAATAAAGTGTTTTTGGTCTATGGGGTGGAGAACTAAAATTGGAAGGCTATACCGACTCTAGCTTCCAAAGCGATATCGATGACTGGAAGTCAACCTCTGGGTTTGTATTCATGCTCAATGGTGCTGCTGTCTCTTGGAAGAGTTCCAAGCAAGACAATACTGCGGATTCCAGCACAGAGGCAGAATACATTGCTGCATCAGATGCAGGAAGGGAGGCTGTTTGGATTAGGAATTTCGTCTAAGAGTTGGACGTCATTCCTAATGGAGTTGCTCCTATCCCGGTGTTGTGTGACAACACGGGAGCTTTAGCTCAAGCAAAGGAGCCAAGGTCTCATCAGAAGTCCAAACAAGTATTGAGAAAGTACCACATCCTCGGAGAGATTGTGGAAAGTAGAGAAGTGTCATTTAACATAGTCGGCTCCGCAGATAATGTTGTTGATCCACTAGCTAAGCCTTTACCTGGACCATTATTCGTCAAGCATCGCGAATCAATGGGTTTAAAGCATATGGGTAGTTGGCTCTAGTGCAAGTGGGAGATTGTTAGAGTAGGTGCCCGTCGAGCCAAGTGTTGGCCGAGTGTTCACAATGAAACTCTATGTATAAGCAATCTTTATCTTAGTAATATTTGATATTATTATTTTGGCACATCTTTATCTGTATACCCATGCTAGTTGCATAGATAAAGCCCTTGAATATACAAATAGTAGAAAGAATATGAGATGCTCATATGATGAGTATCATGAAACTCATATTTGTAATACTGTATATTCTAAACGGTTCCTAGTCGATTCAGCCGCCACTAAGAAGGATATAGGCCGCTCGAGTTAGAGACTAGTATCTGCGATGTGAGTACCATGTTTCATTGGTAGGGGACATTGTGATGTCCGAGCATGCAGATAGGTGCTCCTGGTAGAGTGCACTGAACAACCCTCCATTAAAGGACTTTCCAAGTGGTTCTCACTTATAGAGTGGAAAAGTCCTGGTTTATGGTTGTACACCATTAGTCCTTATGACCCGGGACAACATTGAGACTCTATGTGCTAGCGTTTCACTGTGACTTGTTTACCGACTCTTATGGGGTCATCAGGTGGCAAGGTTGGGTGATCTGTCGAAACATATAGGAGTCGATGCATTGTAGTCGGGGATTCACCGCTTACCTTCGGGTATGGATATCCTATGTGTTATCATGTGTATGTAGGTTGAAATCTCTGGCCAGAGTATGGTGGTAATTATGAAAGGGGTTTCATAGATTACACCATTGATGCAACTACGACATGACACATAGTATCGATTCATTGACAACTCTCGATAAACCAATGGTTGTCGAATCGGTCGGGATATATGAGTTGAAGGGACCGTACTGTACGCTAACCATAATTGAATGGTTCTTGCAGGCACTATCATTTGATACCTAGGGAATCATGTAAGCGATGCTGCTAGGCGTTTAACATGATTGGTTGGGTACTATCAGACTTGAGTTCTGACGTTCTTATTATCAAGGAGTTGATAAGTAAGAATGGAGCAATTGGGGTATGCTCATATAAGGACATGTTTAGTCCGAATCACATGGAGATGTGAACCCACGGCTAGTTGTATCAATGAACCATTGAGGGCCACACAAGTGCTAGCTTTCTAGATCCCGTTGAGAAGTAAAATAGTTCAATGTGTTGAACGGTTTATAAAGGAGTTTATAAGCGTAAGGAAAATTAGAAGTATGACTTCTATAAAAGAGAAACTAGTTCAATGTGTTGAACGACTTATAAATGAGTTTATAAGTGTAAGGAAAAATAGAAGTATGACTTCTATGAGAGAAATGTAAATTTTAATTTATGGAAGTGTTCCTAAATTAAAAGTTGGCCAAGTGAATAATGTATTTGAAAATTGTGATTTTCATAAACATTATTATGGACTAAATTAAATTAATTCAAGTGTTGAATTAATTAAACACTAGTGGACCTAGTAGAGTCCAAATAATTAAATTAATTCAAGTGTTGAATTAATTAAATCATATTGAGTCTTGTAGAGCTCAATTTAAATTAATTATTTAACTAGTGGGACTTGGGTAAATACAAGTAATGTTTAATTAGTCTCAAATATGTTTGAGATAATTAAATTTAGTCCATGGTTTTTTAATTTGTTAAAAACCATATAATATATGCATGCATGGGAGGTGAAGAGTTGGAGACAACTTTTTCAAATATCAAGGCTTGGCATTGGAATTCACAACAACTTTTTCAAGGACCAAGACAAGTCTCCCTTCCCCCCATTCTTTCATGCTATGGCCGAAATTCTCTCATTATTCTCTCAAGTTTTTCTCCAATTTTTCTTCTTCAAGAGTTGAGGAAGAAATACACTTCTCTTTGAAAAATCTTCTTATTTATCTAGTGCAAAATAAGAAAGGTTCTAGCTAGTTGGTGGGGGGCCTAATTTGAAGGAAAGATTAAAGAACAAGGAGAGCTTGAAGATAGTTGTCATCCTTGAAGAGCTTAGTTGTATATCAACTAAGTTGGAGCCATCATCAATCTTTTAAGATTGATAGGTAAAATTCTAAACACACTATGAATGTCATTTTTGTGTTTTATTGTATTTGCTACACAAGATATGAGGTGGCCGAAAATTTTACATCAAAATTCGATTTTTCAAAACTTCCGTTGCGCTTCCGGTCACCGTAACCGATCCCCTTTCAAGAGAAGGAGTTCTCCAATTGTATATGTGATGCTACTATTTATTCTCAAATATGTGTCACATAGTTATCGAATTATTATGCAACCCTCGATGAACCAATGGTTGCAGATTCGATCTAGATATATGAGATGAAGGGACCATACTGTACGTTAATCATAATTGTCTGGTTCTTGCTGGCACTATCAGTGATACCTAGGGAATCATGGAGCGATGCTACTAGACGCTCTTACCATGATTCGATGGTTTTAAACAGAAATATGATTTCTAACATTCCCAAGATCGATTGTTGATACATAGAATGGGGCAAGCTAGGGTTAGCCCGAATAAAGGATTTGTCCTGAATCACAAATAGTTGTGAACCCACGGCTAGCTGTATCTCTGAATCATTGAAAGTCACACAAGCACTGGATCATTTGTTCCTGTGGAGAGAATAAATTCAAGATGTTGAATTAATATTATAATATAATTAATTCAAAAAGTGGAATTTATGATAATTAAATTTTGAGAAAAATAAATTCAAGCAGTTGAATTTGTGAGATAGTAAATTCAAGAAGTTTAATTTATGAATTTATAAAATTTGTAGAGAATAA
Organism: Primulina eburnea; assembly: GCF_022965805.1. Classification (NCBI taxonomy): domain Eukaryota; kingdom Viridiplantae; phylum Streptophyta; class Magnoliopsida; order Lamiales; family Gesneriaceae; genus Primulina; species Primulina eburnea. Next base: position 15,075,324 of record NC_133112.1, on the reverse strand, counting down.
ATTCAAGGATTTGAATTTATAAATTTTGAAAATTTAATTTATTAAACTCAAAAGTTGAGTTTATTAAATATTAAATTAAATATAGTAGGAAGTATGTTTAATGGACTTGTAGTAGTACGAGTACAACATACTAAATAATTAAAGTTCTTAATGAACTTTGATTAATCAATTAACTAGTTGGACTAGCTCAATTAATTAATCAAGCCTATTAATGTCAATTATGGTAATTAGGTCATGGAATTTTTTATTCTAAAGTTTTTGACCTAAAAATCAAAGCCTCCACTAATTTGGATTGTGAGATTTTCGAGAATCACAACCATAATCCTCCAAATATTTAGTTTACTTAATTAATTGAATTAATTAAGTAAATGATGACTAAAGAAATATTAAGTTTTCTTTATTAATATTGCATTCGAAAGATTTTGGAAAATAATTCAAGAAACTTTCGGCAATTCCAAAATGGCTCTCAAAATTTCTTCTCAAAAATAAGAAAAATTTGGCCACTCCAAGTTTGAGAGTTATGCTGGTCTTTTTTGTTCTATCTCAACGAGAAAATATCTTCTAATTTCTCTAGTGCAAATTAGAAGAGGAACAAATAATCTGGTCGTGAACCTGATTCGGTGGGAGATGTATCCCTTATGTGTCATCTCTATTTAAATGTAATTATTAGAAATAGTGGGAGATCAAGACTGGAAGATGGTGGGCCCGATGCACAGGATGAAGACATGTAAAATATTGGAAGCTTTTGTAATAAGTTGCATTTGTATCTCTGCATTTCCCTAGGTTTTGGACTTGGATCCATGTTTGGCTCACATGGATCTAATAGTGTTGGCGATCGATCGTCCTTATTTATTTTTGAATGTCATATTATAATATATGCGATATATAGTAGTATGTATGTGCGTATATTATTAAATAATATAGTTGAATGAATCTGGCAAACATACAAAAATCGCATGCGATTTTAAATTAAAATGATGAGACAATTTTAAAATTAAAATCTCTCATTTTGAATATGATTCAAAATTTATATCAAACCACAAAAGTAAAAAATTAAAAGAGTTTAATTTATTTTTGCCTTCCATCAACCGTGGTTGCATTTTGATCGCTACCTGCGGATAGTGTTTGGCTCATATTATTGGGGAGGCCTGGACGCCGGAAAGCTGTGACTTCCACCGGACTTATGATGTGAATTAAGTGGAACTTCCATGACTTCGGCTCATATTATTGGGGGAACTCATGGAGACCGTCTACTACAATTCATTATCGACGAGTTGGTTTGACACGTGAAAATAAACGGCGTCATATTATTGGGTCCTTATTAAACGCGAGGCAAAACATGCGGAGGTTGCATAGGGATGCAATTGGATTCTACCTTTTAGAAATTATAATTGGCTTATATTATTTGGGATTATAATTGTCTAATTGGACTCTACATGCCCACTAAAGAAATACGATTTCCCCTTTAATCAGAGGGTGGTGGAAATGTCAAAATAGTGGGAGGAAAATTTATAAATAAAAATCTATATTTTATATCTTAGAATTATTTTAAAATTATCAGTAACCATTATCTGTTTTCATTTTTCAGTATATTTACGATGACTATTCGTAACCCGTTTTAAATCATTCTCGATCAAAACAAAATGACTGGCCTTAAAAATAATGACTGGTTTCGAAATCTAAGTTTGTTCTGAACTCGGAAAATATTGTGTATGTGCTTGATAAGAAGTCACCGAAGGAGGTAGCTTCGGACGTCAGTGAGACTGAACTAGCTAAGCTTGAAAAATGGTGGGACCATGATCTCCAAGCTAAAAGCTATATGTTGGCTTCTATGTCGAATGAACTGCAAAGGCGGTTCGAGGAGGCTGCGAATGCTGTTGACATTCACCTTCATATGAAAGAGTTGTATGGCGTACAGACTCGCTCAGAAATACATGCTACTATGAAAGAACTCATGACTACATGTCTGCGAGATGGGACTTCTGTCCATCAGCATGGTGTTAGGATGATTGGGCTCATTGAGAAATGGGTTGGGCTCGACGTGGTTATTCCTGGTGAGCTCGCAACTAATATTTTCCTGTTTTCACTGCCCCCCTCGTTCAATGGATTTGTGGTTAATTTTAATATGAACAAACCTGAGGCCACCCTTGAACAGTTGGTCAATATGCTTACTACTTATGAGACCACAATAAAAAAGGAGAAGCCTGTTCTTCTAGTGGGTTCTTCGTCTGGTACAAAAAGGGAGCCCCAAATAAAGGCAAGAAGCGTTTTGCCCCTCTGAAGAAGAACAAGCCCAACAAGAAGCCATACAAGAAACCAACTCCGGGGCCCACAAAGCCTGACAAGTCAGAACAAGTCTGTTTCCACTGCAACAAGCCTAGATATTGGAGGCATAATTGCGCGGAGTATCTTGCCTAGAAGCGTTCTGGCCATGGTATGTTTTATATTGAAGTTAATATTTATATTAATTCCTCTTCTTGGGTATTGGATACCGGATATGGTTCTCATCTATGCAATGATTTGCAGGTGATGGGAAGAAGTAAGAGGCTTAGAGATGGTGAGACCTTTCTAAGACTAGGAAATGGAGCAAGAGTTGCTGTCACTGCCATTGGAGACGATACTTTAATTTTGGACAATAATTTTAAGTTGTTTTTTAGAGACGTTTTATTTGTTCTTGAATTGGTTAAAAACATTATTTCTATTTTTATGTTTGATAGGGATGGTTATTCTTGTGTTTTTGCTAAAGGTGTTTGCAATTTATACAAGAATGAATGTTTGATTGGAACTGGAGAATTAACAAATGATCTCTATAACTTAAAATTAAATGTTATTTCGTTAAACAATTTCCAAACGCATACGAAAACAACAACAAACAAAAGAAAAATAGAAGATCCAAATCCCGCCCAAATATGACATGCTAGACTGATCATATTTCACAAAAAAGGATGCACAAGCTAGTGGTAGAAGGCGTGTTTGACTTGTCAGACATAAATTCTCTACCTACTTGTGACCCCTGTCTAAAAAAAAATACAACTATATGTTATTACCAAAAATGATGTGCATAATACAAAAAAATTATTTATATACAATATCCAAATTCTAAAATTCTAAAATTCTAAAATTAGAAAATTATTGTTAAAATCAAACCTCCAGTCCCGTACATACAAGAAGGGACTGGAGGTTTGATTTTAACAATAATTTTCTAATTTTCTAATTTTAGAATTTTAGAATTTGAGATTTTGGATATTGTATATAAATAATTTTTTTGTATTATGCACATCATTTTTGGTAATAACATATAGGTGTATTTTTTAAATGTAAAAATGACTAAGATTCCATTCAATGGAAACGTGGAATGTGCACATGGTCTACTGGATTTGATCCACACGGACGTTTGCGGCCCGCTAAATGTTAGCACAAAATTTGGGCATTCATACTTCATTACCTTTACTGATGACCATTTGAGGTATGGGTACGTTTATTTGATGAAACACAAATTTGAAGCATTTGAAAAGTTCAAAGAATTCAGATCTGAAGTAGAAAACAAGCTAGAAAAAAGTATTAAGGCACTTCGATCTGATCGAGGTGGAGAATATTTAATGCTGAATTTTTGGGAGATCTAAAAGAGAATGGGATTCTCTCACAGTGGACTCCACAAGCAACACCACAATTGAATGGTGTTTCTGAACGTCGAAATCGAAATTTTATGGACATGGTTTGATCCATGATGGGATTCACTGAGTTGCCTACATCGTTTTGAGGCTTTGCGCTTGAAACTACGCAATGAATTGAGTATGAGGAAACTTTTTCACCAGTTGCTATGTTTAAGTCCATTAGAATACTACTGGCCATAGCAGCATGGTATGACTATGAGATATGGCAAATGGATGTAAAGACTGCATTCCTCAATGGAGACATCAAAAAAGAAATTTATATGTCTGAACCTGAGGGATACACATCAGTAGGAAGTGAACATAAGGTATTAAAACTTCAGAGATCAATATCTGGTCTCAAGCAGGCGTCAAGGAGTTGGAACCTCATATTTGATGGGACTATCAAGGAATTTGCCTTTGCTAAGAATCCTGAGGAACCATGCGTGTACAAAAAAGTTAGTGGGAGCGCAGTGACATTCCTAGTACTTTATGTTGATTACATCCTACTCATTGAGAATGATGTAGGGTTACTGCAATCAACTAAAGTATGGTTAGAAAGTAAATTCTCCATGAAAGACATGGGTGAAGCATCCTATGTATTGGGAATACAAATCTATAGAGATAGATCAAAAAAGATGCTGGGACTCACCCAACCCACTTATATCGATATCATTCTGAAGCGATTCTCTATGGAAGAGTCCAAGAGAGGATACTTATCAATGTGTCATGGTGTTACTGTATCTAAATTCATGTGTCCCAAAACCGATGAAGAGATAGAGATGATGAAACATATTAAATATGCATTAGCCATTGGTAGTATCATGTATGGTATGATATCGACACGTCCTGATGTTGCTTAAACTCTAAGTGTTAAAAGTAGATATCAGGCGAACCCTGGTCTAATACATTGGAAGGCCATGAAAGATATTTTTAAGTACTTGATAAGGACTATGAACTTGTTCATGGTCTATGGGGGTGGAGAATTAAATTGGAAGGCTACACTGATTCTAGCTTCCAATATGACATAGATGATTCGAAATCGACATCTGATTTTGTATTCATGCTAAATGGTGCGGCTGTCTCTTGGAAAAGTTCCAAGATAGACACCGTTGCGGATTCCACTACTGAAGCTGAATACATTGCTGCATCTGCTGCAACCAAAGAGGCAGTTTGGATGAGAAATTTTGTCGAAGAGTTGGGGGTTATTCCTAATGGAGTTGATCCAGTCTCGGTGTACTGCGACAACACTGGTACCGTAGCGCAAGCAAAGGAACCAAGGTCTCATCAGCGATCCAAACAAGTACTGAGAAAATTCCACATCATCCGGGAGATTGTGGGAAGAGGAGATATATCAGTCGAAAGAGTCTCCTCTGCAGATAATATTGATGATCCACTTAAAAGCCCTTTCCAGGACCACTGTTTGAGAAGCATCGCGAAGCAATGGGATTAAAGTTTATGGGTAGTTGGCTCTAGGGCATGTGGGAGATTGTTAGAGTAGATGCTCTGTAAGTCAACATTTGACTAGGGATTTTATTGACTCAGTTGTAATGAAAATCTTTATTTTAATATAATTCATTATTTTATTGTTTGTTTTACTTTATCTGTATACACATGCAATTAGCATAAATAAAGTCCATGATTATACTTTAATACAAATGAATCGTAATTCGATGAAACTCATTTGAAAACACTGTATAATCTAAATTCATTCATAGTCAATATAGCCGCCTAAAACATGGATAAAGATCACTTGAGCTCGAGACTAGCATCTGTGATGTTGTGTACTGCGTTTCTTGGTAAGGTCTTAGGGATTTACAAACATGCAGGTGGGTAGTCATATAAAAAAACTCTTTGTTTAGAAAAATAATTACCAAACATGCATGTGGGAGATTGTTAGAGTAGATGCTCTGTAAGTCAACATTTGACTAGGGATTTTATTGACTCAGTTGTAATGAAAAATCTTTATTTTAATATAATTCATTATTTCATTGTTTGTTTTACTTTATCTGTATACACATGCAATTAGCATAAATAAAATCCATGATTATACTTTAATACAAATGAATCGTAATTCAATGAAACTCATTTGAAAACACTGTATAAACTAAATTCATTCATAGTCAATTCAGCCGCCTAAAACATGGATAAAGATCGATTGAGCTCGAGACTAGCATCTGTGATGTTGTGTACCGCGTTTCTTGGTAAGGTCTTAGGGATTTCCAAACATGCAGGTGGATAGTCATATAAAAAAACTCTTTGTTTAGGAAATCTATTATTTAATAATTTTCTTGTGAAATAAATAATTAGAATATGATTTTAATTATTTATGGTAAAAATGAGTTTTTACAAGAAATCAATTATTATTGATTTAATTGGAAATTAAATAAAAGAGTTTATTTAATTTATTAAATCTTTTAATAATTGTGGTGGTTAGTGATAAAATTATTAGAAATATGATTTATCAATTAATTAAATTGTTTAATTAAATTGATGTTAATATTTGATATTAAATGCATGAAGGATGATCGAGAGCCTTGACCAATGTGTTAGGTGTATGTTAGGATATTTTACTGTTTTATTCGTTTTTTTTAATATTTGATATTATTAAAGTGGGCCTGGTTTATGGCCCGTTCCCACCCCATGAGATGTATCCCTTATGTGCCATGGCTATTTAAATGTAATAATTAGAAATAGTGGGAGATCAAGACTGGAAGATGGTGGGCCCGATGATCAAGACGAAGACATGTAAAATATTGGAAGCTCTTGTAATAGTTGAATTTGCATCCCTGCATTCACCTAGGTTTGGACCTGGATCCATGTATGGCTCACATGGATCTATTAGTGTTGGCAATCGATCATCCTTATTTATTGTTGAATGTTATATTATGATATATGTGATATATTGTAGTATGCATGTATGTATATTATTATATAATATAGTTGCATGAATCCGACAAACATACAAACTCGTGGCACGCGATTTTTGAATTAAAATGATGAGACAATTTTAAAATTAAAATCCCTCATTTTGAATATGATTCAAAATTTATATCAAATCAGAAAAGTAAAAATTAAAAGAGTTTAATTTTTCCTTGCCTTCCATCAACCGTGGTTGCATGTTGATCGCTACCCGTGGACAGTTTCTGGCTCATATTATTGGGGAGGCCTGTACGCCGGAAAGCTGTGACTTCCACCGGACATATGATGTGAATTGAGTGGGACTCCCATGACTTCGGCTCATATTATTGGGGGAACTCATGGAGACCGTCCACTACAATTCAATATTGATGGGTTCATTTGACACGTGAAAATAAACGACGTCATATTATTGGGTCCTTATTAAACGTGAGGCAAAACACGTGGAGGTTGCATAGGGATGCAATTGGACTCTACCTTTTAGAAATTATAATTGGCTGATATTATTCAGGATTATAATTGGCTAATTGGACTCTACGTGCCTACTAAGGAAATACGATTTCCCTTTTTCATCAGAGGGTGGTGGAAATGTCAAAATAGTGGGAGGGTAATTTATAAAATGAAATCCATATTTTATATCTTAAAATTATTTTAAAATAATCAGCAACAATTATTCTGTTTCCATATCAGTATATTTTTCGATTTCGTCACATAATCCAATTTTGTTATTAACAAGCTAACCGAATCTAATCTTCAAGACTGGTTGGGAAAATTGTTCTGAATTCGGAGAAAATGGCATACACACTAATGTCAGTCCTGCTGAACTGACAAAGCATGCAAGATGGTAGGACCATAGTATGCAAGCTAAAGTGTGATGTGCTCGCTTCTATGTCAAATGAACTGTAGGGACAGTTTGAGGAAATGTTGAATGTTGCTGACATTCGAATAAACATGCAAGAGTTACATGATACATGAAACTCGTACAGTGATGCACACCATTTTAAAAGCTCATGACTACATGCATACAAGATGGAGCTCTGGCCCATGAGCATGGTGTACATATGATTGGGCTTATTGAGAATGTGGTGGGCTTGGAATATGTGATTCCTAACGAGTTAATTGATAACATCAATTTGTTGTCTTTCTCTTCCTCATTTGACGGGGTTATGTTGAACTTCAAGTTTAATAAGATATTTGATAGCCTTGAAGAGCTAGTCAATATGCTTATGACTTATGAGATCACCATAAAATAAGAAAATTGTTGTTTTTATAATGGGCCTCTCGTAACGAAAAATGGCCCATAAGGTGAGGGAAAGAAATGTTCTGTCACTCACAGGAAAAACAATCCCAATAAGAGGCAAACTCTGAAAGACACTTAAAAGGCCTACAAAGCCCGATAAGTTAGAACATATTTATTTCACTGCAAGAAGCCCGGACATAGGAAATTGTATGTGCCAGAAATGGTCTTGAAATGTTAAGTGAATGTCCAAGTAAACATGATTTCAACAAAAACCAAAAGAAAGTTAGATGATCCAAATCTCACACAAATATGGCACGCTAGACTAGGTCATATTTCCCAAAGAAGGATGCACAAACTAGTGGGAGAAGGCATGTTTGTCTTGTCAAACATAAATTCTCTACCTACTTGTAAATCCTGTCTAAAAGGAAAAATGACTAAGACTCCATTCGATGGAAACGTGGAACGTGCGCATGGTCTACTGGATTTGATCCACACTGACGTTTGTGACCCGCTAAGTGTTAGCACAAAATATGGGCAATCATACTTCATTATACTTACTGATGACCATTCGAGGTATGTGTATGTTTATTTGTTGAAACACAAATCTGAAGCATTTGAAAAGTTCAAAGAGTTCAGATCTGAAGTAGAAAATCAGCTAGAAAGAAGTATTAAGGCATTTCGATCTGATCGAAGTAGAGAATACTTGAGTGCTGAATTTTTGGGTGATCTAAAAGAGAATGTGATTCTCTTACAGTGGACTCCACCAGCAACACCACAATTGAATGGTGTTTCTGAACATTGTAAGCGAACATTGTTGGACATGGTTCGATCAATGATGAGATTCACTGAATCGCCTACATCGTTTTGGGGCTTTGCGCTTGAAACTGCGGCAATGTTGTTGAATAATGTTTATACTAAAGCAGTGGATAAAACACCATAAGAGATATGGATGGGAAAAACTCCCAAATATTCTTACATGAGAATATGGGGATGTCCTGCTTATGTGAAGCAGACAGTGGGAGACAAATTGGATAGTAGATCCACTTTGTGCTACTTTGTATGATATCCAAAGAATTCTGTTGGATATTATTTCTATCATCCAAATGAAGCAAAAGTGTTTGTTTCAAGAAATGCCACCTTTTTGGAAAAGGAATTTCTATTAGATAGAAAAGGCAAGATGATAGAACTTGAAGAAATTCAAGATACTCCCTCAAATTTAGAAGTTGAACCTAATTCCCTAGAACCAGTAGTTGAAGTACAAGCTTCTAGAAGGTCTGATAGGGTTATTAGACCACCCGCAAAATATACGCTTCTTCATGAACAAGACCATGATGAGTCTTGTGTTGGATGTGATCCAATGAATTTCAAAGAAGCAATATCTGATACTGATTCAACCAAATGGCTTGAAGCCATGCAGTCAGAAATGGACTCAATGTATTCGAACCAAGTCTGGACATTAGTGGATCCACCTGAGGGAATCGTTCCCATAGGATGCAAATGGATCTACAAAAGAAAGCTTGGGGCGGATGGGAAGGTAGTGACCTTCAAAGCAAGACTGGTTGCAAAAGGATATACTCAAAGGCAAGGAGTTGACTATGAGGAAATTTTTTCACCAGTTGCTATGTTTAAGTCCATTAGAATACTATTAGCCATAGCAGCATGGTATGACTATGAGATATGGCAAATGGATGTAAAGACTGCATTCCTCAATGGAGACATCAAAGAAGAAATTTATATGTCTCAACCCGAAGGATACACATCAGTAGGAAGTGAGCATAAGGTATGCAAACTTCAGAGATCAATATATGGTCTCAAGCAGGCATCAAGGAGTTGGAACCTCAGATTTGATAGCACTATCAAAGAGTTTGGTTTTGCTAAAAATCCTGAGGAACCGTGCGTGTACAAGAAAGTTAGTGGGAGTGCAGTGACATTCCTAGTACTTTATGTTGATGATATCCTGCTCATTGGGAATGATGTAGGATTACTGCAATCAACTAAAGTATGGTTAGCCAGTAAATTCTCCATGAAGGACATGGGTGAAGCGTCCTATGTATTAGGAATACAAATCTATAGAGATAGATCAAAAAGGATGTTGGGGCTCACCCAAGCCACATATATCGATACCATTATAAAACGATTCTCTATGGAAGAGTCCAAGAGAGGATACTTACCAATGTGTCATGGTATTACTCTATCTAAAGCTATGTGTCCCAAAATTGATGAAGAGATAGAGATGATGACACGAATTCCATATGCATCAGCCATTGGTAGTATCATGTATGGTATGATATCGACTCGTCCTGATGTTTCTTACGCTTTGAGTGTTACAAGCAGATATCAAGCGAACCCTGTTCCAATGCATTGGAAGGCCGTGAAAGACATTCTTAAGTACTTGAGAAGGGCTAAGAACTTGTTCATGGTCTATGGGGGTGGAGAATTAAATTGGAAGGCTACACTGATTCTAGCTTCCAATATGACATAGATGATTCGAAATCGACATCTGATTTTGTATTCATGCTAAATGGTGCGGCTGTCTCTTGGAAAAGTTCCAAGATAGACACCGTTGCGGATTCCACTACTGAAGCTGAATACATTGCTGCATCTGCTGCAGCGAAAGAGGCAGTTTGGATGAGGAATTTTGTCCAAGAGTTGGGCGTTATTCCTAATGGAGTTGATCCAGTCCCGGTATACTGCGACAACACTGGTGCCGTTGCGCAAGCAAAGGAACCAAGGTCTCATCAGCGATCCAAACATGTACTGAGGAAATTCCACATCATCCGGGAGATTGTGGGAAGGAGAGACATATCAGTCGAAAGAGTCCCCTTTGCAGATAACGTTGCCGATCCACTTACGAAGCCCTTGCCAGGACCATTGTTTGAGAAGCATTGCGAAGCAATGGGATTAAAGTTTATGGGTAGTTGGCTCTAGGGCAAGTGGGAGATTGTTAGAGTAGATGCCCTACAAGTCAACTGTTGACTAGGGATTTTATTGACTCAAGTGTAATAAACAATCTTTATTTTAATATAATTCATTATTTCATAGTTTGTTATTTCTTTATCTGTATACCCATGTTATCAAACATAGATAAAGACCTTGATTATACTTTAATACAAATGAATCGTAATTCGATGTTGAAACTCGTTTGTAAATACTGTATGATCTAAATTCGTTCCTAGTCGATTCAGCCGCCTAAAACATGGATAAAGGTCGCTTGAGCTCGAGACTAGCATCTGTGATGTTGTGTACTGCGTTTCTTAGTAAGGGCATAGAGATGTCCAAACATGCAGATGGGTAGTCATATGATGATTAAACCGAACAACCCTCCCTCGGACTTTTCAAGTGGTTATCATTCATCGAGAGGATAAGTCCGTGGTTATGATTGTACACCATTAGTCCTTACGACTCGGGACAACACTGAGGCTCTATATGTTAGGGCTGTGCTGTGACTCGTTTACCGGCTCCAGGAGAGTCATCAGGTGGCGAGGTTGGGTACAGTTGCGACACATATATGAGCCAGTGCATTGTAGTCGGGGATTCACCGCTCACCTACGGGTGTGGATATCCTGTGTGATATGATGAATTAATAGTGCATGGAATCTCTGGCCAGAGTATGAGATGTACGTTAGAGAAGGAGTTCTCAAATAGTACACGCGATGCCACTATTATAGTTATCACATAGTTATCGAATTAATATACAACCCTCGATGAACCAATGGTTGCAGATTCGATCGGGATATATGAGATGAAGGGACCGTACTGTACGTTAATCATAATCGACTGGTTCTTGCAGGCACTATCAGTGATACCTTGGGGATCATGGGGCGATGCTACTAGACGCTCTTACCATGATCCGATGGGTACTATCAGAAATGAGTTCTGACATTCTTGATCAAGGTGTTGATGAAAAGAATGGGGCTAACTAGGGTAAGCCCGAATAAAGGATTATGTCCTGAATCACAAAGAGTTGTGAACCCACGGCTAGCTGTATCCCTGAACCATTGAGGGTCACACAAGTACTGGATTGTTTGTTCCCGTTGAGAGAATAAATTCAAAAGTTGAATTTATATTATATAGTAAATTCAAGGAGTTGAATTTATGATAATTAAATTTTGAGAGAATAAATTCAAGGAGTTGAATTTATAAAATTTGAGAATTTAATTTATTAAACTCAAATGTTGGGTTTATTAAATATTAAATTTTGGAGGTGATAAAAATTCAAAGAGTTGAATTTATAATTTAAATAATAAATTCAAATGTTGAATTTATAATGTATTTAATTTATTAAGCTCAAGAGTTGAGTTTATTAATTAATAAATTAAATATGGTGGGTAATATGTTTAATGTGCTTGTAGGAGTACAAGTCCAACATAATAAATAATTAAAGTTTTAATGGGCTTTGATTAAATTAATTAAACTAGTTGGACTAGTCCAATTAATTAAATCAAACTCATTAATGTTAATTATGTAATTAGGGTTTAATTTATTATAAATAATGTGGGGACCCGGACGATAATCATGATCTTAATCATCATTGGGACTAATTAATCAATTATAAAACAGGGTCTAAATTAATTTTTTTTTTCTTTTTTTCAAATACAAAGCGGAAACGTAATGTAATTTACTCAAATTACATATTAAACATGAACATACATTTCAGTATAAAAGTACAAGTTCTGTACAACACACATTTATTCAAATAGGGTTTAACAGCTAATATCAAGTGTCTAACCCTATCTCTAAACCAAGTCCGGAGCCTCCACGCTATTTATCTTTTCTCATCCTCTTCTTGACCCTGATCCAGCCCCACCTGTTGTCATGCACACATACAAAACAAGACAACAGCCGGATAACTCCGGTGAGATATGAATATCCCAGTATAAACAATGTATACATGCAATCATATAAAAGCATATACGAAAGCATATAAGAACTATTCATAACATGTCTCAAATCAGAAACATAAATCAATATCAAGCATTCAATAAACATGAATGATATAAACAATGTAAATCAACATGTCGTATCAGACTCAACTCAACCGACGCGTCATCTCAGACTCGACTCAACTGACACGTCGTCTCAGACTCGACTCAACTCTATCCTAGGGATCCCGATGTCTGGATATAGGTAATTATATCGAATCTCAGTCGATAGGAATGAATCAATCCCTAAACGGCATCGATATAATTCATATATCAGTGTCTGGGCGAATCAGCCACAGAATTGACGAATCAGTCAAGAATTAGGCGAATCAGCCAATAACCAGACGAATCAGCCTGTAATTAAGCGAATCAGCTTAAGTTTAGACGAATCAGTCAATAACCAGACGAATCAGCCGGTGACTAGGCGAATCAGCCCATGACTCAACGACTCAGTAATCCATACATGCATTCAGTATCTACGCAAATCCGTCAATGACTAGCGAATCAGCAGTCATTACATGCAGTAGCTATAAATCAATAGGCTACAAATATAAGTCTCATCAATTGCAAATATCAATGCAATAAGTAAAAGTATGTGATTTAGGGAGACTCGAGTCAAACCTCACTCGAGTTGTGCAATCCCAACTCAACATTAATTTATACCTTTCTTTCTGATATTCTGACTCTGTCGAAGTCTCGAACCCCAAGCCTGTCAATACTCAATCTGACAAGAACAATATGGAGGAGTATAATATCAATACACCACTCGACTTAAATTTATCCTGCTCAATACTCAATCTTATTCAATATCGATGGCATAACGGTATAATATCAATATACCCAACAATACCCTATCAATCAGATATTAATTCTAATATCTCATACTCAATAACAACTCAATTCTTATATCACTTGACTCTAAAACTATTCCGAAAATCATAACAATTCCATAATCAGTCCGTTTCTTAATCTGACTTCGATTCTATGATGTCTAATATGTCGAGAACAACATATATGAGTTCCATTCAATTCTGAAAATATCATAACTTCAAAGCATGTCAAAACGTAGTAAAACTTACGTCCAGTTGTAGCCTACGTCGATAGGAACACAGTACCGAAGTCGGATTTAAAATCTAACGGACGGATTGATCGCAAATCGAATTCTAAAATTCAAAAGCTATTTTCCTTCGAAGCTTTCGTTTCCTTTTTCTTTTTCCTTCATTTGCACGTATATACATATATATATATACTCCATGCATGTGAGAGAAACGTGGCACAATTTTCACAACACACGCCTCTCGCTCGGGCGGACATAAGTTTCCGCCCGGGCGAGTAACTCTCGGCCCTCGCAAGTTCAAGCAGTCTCGCTCGGGCGAGCACAAAATTCCGCCCGGGCGAGTAACTCTCGGCCCTCTTCTCCTAGGCACTCGCGCTCGGGCGGTTAAAAACTTCCGCCCGGGCGCGCCATCTTCGCCCAACAATTTAGTCCTCTCAAATTAATCTCCAAAATGGTCCGAGTTATAATCATGTCCACTCATAGTCAATAATCTCATATTAACATGATATAAAATCTTGGGCATTACATTTCTCCCCCTCTTAGACCTGAGTTCGTCCCCGAACTCCCAAACAATCAATTCAGATATATCAGAAGCAATGTATAACAGAGTTTAAACCAAAACTCAAATATCTGATTCCAGTCTGGAATAAGAATTCACGAAGTATAATGTCATAATACTTCTTCTCCAGTTCTTCTGACAGAATCAATCTCGCATTACTGGTTATACAACATCCGTATAAACCAATTTACAGCTCATCACCTATCAGGACCATCATCTGTTATCGAATTTGTTTATTCTAATCAAATATATATTCGATCTTTGGTCTCAAATACCAACAGTCATCGTCCGACGTTGGCATATTCAGTCTGTTTATTATGAGCTGTTCTCATTTTCTTCTGAATTAGCTTCATCTTTTCAGTCATATCCCTAATCATTTAAGATCCAATCTCAAGAATTTCAGAGATATCATTCAAATAAAGAGGGAATCTGTACTTCTTAACGTACAACGTGTCTAATAGTGTCATTCCCATACTCATTTAATATCTGTTGTGGTATAAAAACTCACGACATGGCAATAAATCCTGCCAATTAGTGTTAAATCAAACACTACAACTCTAATCCTATGTTCTGGAATCTGGATACTCCACTCTGACTGTCCGTCAGATAGTGAATACTATTCAGTATTCAGATATAATCTAGTATCCAACTCTTATTGTACATTCTGTCAAATGTGCAAAATCAACCAAAATCATGGTTTACTATAATCAATTCTCAACACTCCGTGTAATCTAATTACTTCTCTGACAAAATTTCAGTCATATATCATATTTGTACATCTTCATGTACGAGTTAGCACTCGCAGACTAGATCAGTCTGTCATTCCTAACTCAATCCATACTCAATTCCAAGAGAAATGTAGTAACTTTATCACGATATCCTTGGAAATGTAATCTCATTTCCATTCAGGAACCGATAAGTTACATAACCAATCTCTTGGTTTGTCTTCTTTCTATCTTTATCTGTCTGTAGTTCAGACATTTCAGTCCAAACTCTGTCATATCTAATCTCATCTGTTTCTCTCAAAACATTTTCTGCTATCAGGATGCTTACTGAATCAAGTATTGCACCCTTCTGAAAATTCTGTCATTTCAAGTTCGAAATATCAGGCACAAACAAATCAGTTATTAACATACAATACAGTATTACTTACCTGATATTCTGATCGACACTCAGTTCTGACTATCGATATTGAGTTCTAAACATTCTAATCAGCTTTTCGAACTGCTAACGTTTCAAAATCAGCTCTGATTCGGACGGTACAATATAATCTCCATTGTCTATAATCTGTCTCAATCAAGATTCAAAATTTTAACACTTTCTGATATCACATCAAGTTCAAAATCAATCTCTCTGACTGAAATCAGATCTAAAGTCTTATCGAGGAAAACATCAATAACTTTCTTATCATTGGTAAATCAGCCAATGATAGACTCAATTTCATTAAATCAACTGATTACATAAGGAGTCATTCTGCTCCTTTCTGTAATAATCGAGTCATAGCTAGTACGAATATCAAAAGAATTCACAATCTAGAATCCTTATCGTACAATATTCATCTCTTGATCATCTCAGATCTGATTCTCACCATCTTCTGGAATTAATCTATGGTAGCTCTGTACTTGGTCCGCATATCAATATCAGTAATGCAGTCCCCAAAATCAGAGAACACCAGTACAATACCATCTACCACACAATCTAACTCGATCTCATTCTTATCCCACTGTAGTATACAAGATCTAACAGAAATCACTGATACAAGATCTTTTCTCAAAGGAACAGAAACAAATACTACAGTAAATAGGGACTCAACAGATAATGCATGCATCAATGCAAATCTTTCAGAAATAAAATATGTGAAGCACCGGTATCCCTCAATACATATGCAGGATAATCAAACAAATCAGTTACCTGCAACTTCATCATCTGGTGCTTCCTGAGCCTGCTCCTCGGTCAAAGCAAATACTCTGGCCTGCTGTCTAGGAGGCTGGCCAACTGTCTGGCTTCCTCCTGGCCTCTGCTGTGACTGAGATGGTGCTGGCTGAAATGAAGGAACGGCAGCTGATCGTCTACCCCACTGTGCCGCTGATTCAGATGGTTCAGCTCCCTGGGATCTTTGGGAACCCCTCTGTGGACATACTCTGGCAAAATGTCCCTGTTGCTTGCAGAAGTGGAAACTACCAAGTACTCCTTGGCATTGCTCAGTGGAATGTCTCCCTCCACAATTTCCGCAATAAATGCCAGTATAACTCTGTTGAGAACCACTAGAGCTAGAAGAACTTCCACCAGACTTCTTAAATTGCTTTCCTCTAGCCTTTAGAAAATCTTTCTTTCCACTACTGCTACTACCACCCTCGAATCGGGGAAGTGGTTGCTGTGATCTCGACACCGGAGGAACAAATTCAGCTCCTCTCTGCCTTATCAGGCCCGCTTCAGCGCCCTTTGCTCTATTCATGGCATCAGCAAAATTATTCGGTCGTCCTGTGTTCACCAATGTAAAAATATCGGGATTCAAGCCATTGATGAACTGATCAGCAACAGCTTCGTCATTTTCAGACACATGAGGAGCAAACTTCAACAAGGTCGAGAACTTGGTCACATATTCCTCAATGTTCAGCTGACCCTGTCTCAAATTGGCAAACTCCGCCCCCTTGTCCTTTCTGTACGATATTGGGAAAAATCTCTGATAAAACTCAGTTTTAAATACATCCCAAGTAATAATCGTACCTCGTTGCTCCAAGGCCCTCTTCATTGTAACCCACTAGCTTTGTGCAACATCAAGCAACTGGTGCCCAATCAATTTAATCCGGCGCTCATCACTGTATCCCAGTGAATCAAACAGCAACTCAATGCTACCTAACCAACTCTCACACTCGACTGATGTCTCAGTACTTTTCAGAGTGGGTGGTTTGAATGACTGAAACCTCTTCAGCAAGGTTTCCATTGGAGTCGGTGTCACATCCATGGGAGGATTCGATGTACTACCCTGTTCTGGAATTCGTCTAGGAGGCATATCTGAAACTCAAAAGGATTAGTAATCCAATCCAACACATCTGTTTCAATTCAGTCCCTCCTCCGATCATCTTACTGCTGATCGAGAATCGGTTCAGATTTGTTCTCAATAATATATATTACAAAATCAAATCAGATAAATCAAGTAACATGTATTAGATAAAGCAGTACGACATGCTAGCATTCAAAAGCAGGAAAGAAAACTCAATCTACCCCGCTCACTAGCCTCTTCTATCTCAATCTCAAGAATCTACAGTTCTAGTACCTACAGCTCTGATACCACCTGTTGTGGGGACCCGGACGCTAATCATGATCTTAATTATCATTCGGACTAATTAATCAATTATAAAACAGGGTCTAAATTAATTTTTTTTTTTCTTTTTTTCAAATACAAAGCGGAAACGTAATGTAATTTACTCAAATTACATATTAAACTTGAACATACATTTCAGTATAAAAGTACAAGTTCTGTACAACACACATTTATTCAACTAGGGTTTAACAGCTAATATCAAGTGTCTAACCCTATCTCTAAACCAAGTCCGGAGCCTCCACGCTATTTATCTTTTCTCATCCTCTTCTTGACCCTGATCCAGCCCCACCTGTTGTCATGCACACATACAAAACAAGACAACAGCCGGATAACTCCGGTGAGATATGAATATCCCAGTATAAACAATGTATACATGCAATCATATAAAAGCATATACGAAAGCATATAAGAACTATTCATAACATGTCTCAAATCAGAAACATAAATCAATATCAAGCATTCAATAAACATGAATGATATAAACAATGTAAATCAACATGTCGTATCAGACTCAACTCAACCGACGCGTCATCTCAGACTCGACTCAACTGACACGTCGTCTCAGACTCGACTCAACTCTATCCTAGGGATCCCGATGTCTGGATATAGGTAATTATATCGAATCTCAGTCGATAGGAATGAATCAATCCCTAAACGGCATCGATATAATTCATATATCAGTGTCTGGGCGAATCAGCCACAGAATTGACGAATCAGTCAAGAATTAGGCGAATCAACCAATAACCAGACGAATCAGCCTGTAATTAAGCGAATCAGCTTACGTTTAGACGAATCAGTCAATAACCAGACGAATCAGCCGGTGACTAGGCGAATCAGCCCATGACTCAACGACTCAGTAATCCATACATGCATTCAGTATCTACGCAAATCCGTCAATGACTAGCGAATCAGCAGTCATTACATGCAGTAGCTATAAATCAATAGGCTACAAATATAAGTCTCATCAATTGCAAATATCAATGCAATAAGTAAAAGTATGTGATTTAGGGAGACTCGAGTCAAACCTCACTCGAGTTGTGCAATCCCAACTCAACATTAATTTATACCTTTCTTTCTGATATTCTGACTCTGTCAAAGTCTCGAACCCCAAGCCTGTCAATACTCAATCTGACAAGAACAATATCGAGGAGTATAATATCAATACACCACTCGACTTAAATCTGTCCTGCTCAATACTCAATCTAATTCAATATCGATGGCATAACGGTATAATATCAATATACCCAACAATACCCTATCAATCAGATATTAATTCTAATATCTCATACTCAATAACAACTCAATTCTGATATCACTTGACTCCAAAACTATTCCGAAAATCATAACAATTCCATAATCAGTCCGTTTCTTAATCTGACTTCGATTCTATGATGTCTAATATGTCGAGAACAACATATATGAGTTCCATTCAATTCTGACAATATCATAACTTCAAAGCATGTCAAAACGTAGTAAAACTTACGTCCAGTTGTAGCCTACGTCGATAGGAACAACGTACCGAAGTCGGATTTAAAATCTAACGGACGGATTGATCGCAAATCGAATTCTAAAATTCAAAAGCTATTTTCCTTCGAAGCTTTCGTTTCCTTTTTCTTTTTCCTTCATTTTCACGTATATACATATATATATATACTCCATGCATGTGAGAGAAACGTGGCACAATTTTCACAACACACGCCTCTCGCTCGGGCGGACATAAGTTTCCGCCCGGGCGAGTAACTCTCGGCCCTCGCAAGTTCAAGCAGTCTCGCTCGGGCGAGCACAAAATTCCGCCCGGGCGAGTAACTCTCGGCCCTCTTCTCCTAGGCACTCGCGCTCGGGCGGTTAAAAACTTCCGCCCGGGCGCGCCATCTTCGCCCAACAATTTAGTCCTCTCAAATTAATCTCCAAAATGGTCCGGGTTATAATCATGTCCACTCATAGTCAATAATCTCAGATTAACATGATATAAAATCTTGGGCATTACAAATAATACATGCAAACAAAAACTAAACCCTAGCCACTACCTCACAATTTACGTGAGCCTCCACTTCCAAAAAGAAAATTTTTCGGCCACTTGGTTTTGAAAAGAAAATAGTGTGTCGTCTCTCAATAATTTTTCCTCCTACGCAAAATCTCTTTCTCATTCTCTAGTGCAATTTGAAAGAGGAACACACTTTCTAGTCGTGGACTTGATAGAAGGATTTCTTTGAAAAAAGTTCGTAGGGAATCATCAAGAGCCGGATCTGTAATACCGGATCGGTTGGTGTCCACGTGATTAATTCACAAAGGTATAATTTCTAACATCCTATGCATGTTTAATTTGTTAAATCATACGAACGTCCAAAGCAATCTTATTTTGTTTTTCAAAATAAAATAAAAATTTTAAATCTTCCGCTGCGTTTGGGCGTGTAGAAAACCGGATCCAACAGTGGTATCATTGTAAAGGCCCTAAAACTCTTTGTTTGAAAAATTGCGGAAAATAAAAAAAAAATTCTTTTTTTTAAACGAACTTAAATGGCCTCATTCATAAAATCGACTGATGAATCAAATTCAGTGTTTAAAATAATAGCAGCGGAAAAATAATGTTTGCCAACAACAACAATTTAAAATTTATCCAATGACTGATAAAATTGTTTGCGGAATAAAATAACAACTGCTGCACTGAGGTCCTCGGGTGCCACTACTGCCGACCCAAGCTGGCTCACTGGTCCCCTCCCTCGGCCCTGGCCTCATCAGTACCTACAACAATCAAGTCTAGTGAGCCTAAAGACTCAGCATGCATATATCGCAGGTAACGAGTAAAATCTGAAGTAAAATATGCATGGGATAAAATATCATGTCATGAGGCATGCTGAAAATAATCTGTACTGAGCAATTATAATACGTGCATAACTGAACTGAAAATCACAGTAAAAATATTTGCTCCTTGGAGCCCTGTACTGAAATAACTGGTAAAATTTTCTGTTGAGATTATGGTCTACGCCTGTGGCCCCTGCACTAAGCTGAACTGATCGGTAACTGGCTACCGGGGAGTCTGAAACTGAACTGAGCTGGCCGGTCACTGGCGACCGGGTGGTACCAAACTGAACTGAGCGGTCACTGGCGACCGTATAAAATAATACTCCCACATAGTGAATGAACCACAAGCCATATCGCATAAATCTCAAAAATAATCATTTTCTATTTAATGCACGTAAAATAATTAACTGTCATAATGAAAATTCCTGTATATTTTACCAACTGGATTGGATTGGATCGTCCCCAGGCTCGATGCAACCTAACTGTGCTATGAAAAATATGCAATAGCTTAAACATGACCAACTACGCAATTTACGTTCAAAAGATGCGACTATGATGCCTAATGACTTCGCATTTAATCATGACTCCTAACCAACCTGAACCGACACTGAACCGACATAAAGTCATGATTAAAATACGCTTAAAATACCGAAATAATGCACCTATAATGATGATGGTCGAAATCTAGGTGAAATGGAGGCCAAAACATGAAACGCTCTTTCGAGAGTCAATTTGGCACATCGCACCGTAAATTCTCGTACGACCTCAAAAATGATCCGAATCACAAACGGTCAAAAACATGACCTTCCTAACTCAATGGGGCACTGTCCAGTCCAAGTCCATAGGCTAAAAGCCGACCGAGAACTCGAACGAGCCTCCGAACCGACACAGCAACTTGCTGTAAATTCCAGCAGCTGCGCACCCGTGCGTCTTGTGTTGGTTTCGAGTCTATCGGCCATTGGGGCGTGAACCACCCACCAGAGACCCTTATCAACATCCTAAGGAATGATTTGAACCATGGCTAAGGGCTTTTGGCCAGCCATAATTCGCACCATTCCAGCAACAACCGAAAACTCATACCGAGAATGCTTTTGTACGCGTGTGTAGTGTGTTGCTTCGATTGATGTCTCGTGTCGTTCCAGTGGCCATTTTATTGACCATGGCACGATCTAGACATCTAGGGGCATGGTATGAACCGTGGCTAAGGGCCATAGGCCAACCAAGATCCACATCAAACCACACAATTCGAAATACATGTTGCTGTCAAAAGAAGGGAAACCGAGAGGGGAGGGGCTGTTCTTGTTGTTTATTTAAAAACCGATGATCCATGGACCAAGCCACCAAAAGTGCAAATTATTCACGTCTTAGACATACTAGGGGAGTGATCCAACCATGGCTAAGAGCCCTTAGGGCAGCCAAGATCAGATCCAACCCCTTGACATAAAAACTGAAATTTCGAACACCAATCTGCGCCTATGGGAAACTTGCTGTCATTTCGGTTTTTCCAGCAAGCATGGGACTGAAACAAACGTTCTAACACGGCCCTAACATGTCCTAGTACATGTCCATAATCAGCTTTGAGCCCCTGGAACGATCCATCCCTGAAATCGAAACAAAACATACCAATCGTGAAGCATGGAAGTCGATAAAATCTGTGCAGAATTTTCTTTCTCGTTTTGCTGAAAATTTCGGTTTTTGAAATGATAAAATCTGATCATGTACTGAAAAATACTTGCTAATATGACTTGATTGAGGTTTAGAAAAAAGTATATACATGCCTTGGATTCGTTTGAAATTGAAACGAAAAGAAACAACGACGACGCGACGCGGAGGAGTGAAGCGCTTCTCTTGTTTGCTCACTAGCTCTCGATTCCTTTCTCCCTTTCTCCCTAGCTATTACTCACGTTTTTTCTACTGAAAAGGGGTCTGATTTCGGTGGGGAGGGAGTGTGATGGAGTGGTTATGAGGGGTGAGGAGGATGGTGCAAGATATAAGGATCATATCAAGACCAAGTCTTCATGCATTTGAATTTTGAATTTGAATTGCTATCAAATGATTCCTTGGGTGATTCTAGAGTATAGTGGCCGATTTTATCCTGCCAATCAAGGGTAAGGATAGTGCTCTAACATTAATTAATTAAGGTGGAACAAAATAATAAAAAAAAAACTTAACATCTTAAACTAATCAAGAATGGGTCAAAGTTTGATGAGTTGGCAAATGCATTGCCTAGCACTATGGGGTGGCCGAATATCTATTAATAAAATGAGTGGGAAGTGTTGGTTATCTAGTCAACTAATAATCCTTGAAAGCCTTACTAACCCTTTAATTAATTTAGTGAGCTAACCCCTTAATTAAATTACTTAAATGAGTTCATTTCTTAATCACCTCAAATAATTAAATTAAATCCTCAAACCTCCCTTTTTAACTTAAATGGACTTACTTGCTAGCTAAATTAACTCCCGGAAATATTTCTCGAATCTTAAATTCTATCTCAAACTCCAACTCCGGTCCGGCCTCACTGAAATAACTGAAATGCTAAAAATCAACTACTGAACTGAAATAATAAAATAATTAACTTCAAAGAAATGCATTAAAATAATCATGCAATGAAGTCAATTTAATTTTAAAAATCTAGAATTATGCATAGCTTATACGTAGACTGATTTACGGGTTCTACAATCCTTCCCCCCTTAAAAGAAATTTCATCCTCGAAATTCGCTTATCCTCGATACACAAAAGTTTAGACTCTTAGTTATAGAATCTGAATAATCCACGCTTCCGATGCGCTACTCTGATAAGATAAATATTAAGCTGTCCTTACGTCTCCTCAATCCTAAATAAATTTATCTACCAAAGTCCTCGTTTGTGAATCGCAACTTAAAACAACTTATGGTGACTTAGTTCTATTCAATTATAGCCCCGAATTTTGACTTATCCCGCAGTTTCTCATACTAGAGATGGATGTCTAAACTTATCGCACCTTAATTTTCTTATACTATACTCGTAATATTCATCGACTTATTATATTAGCATTTAGACAGTTCAACTTAGGAAACCTTAGCCCCCAAAATTTACTGACCGACTTCTATCCTCGTTAATACACTTAAAAGTTAACCTTATCTCAACCCTATAACAAATTAACTTAAATGAGTTCATTTCTTAATCACCTCAAATAATTAAATTAAATCCTCAAACCTCTCTTTTTAACTTAAATGGACTTACTTGCTAGCTAAATTAACTCCCGGAAATATTTCTCGAATCTTAAATTCTATCTCAAACTCCAACTCCGGTCCGGCCTCACTGAAATAACTGAAATGCTAAAAATCAACTACTGAACTGAAATAATAAAATAATTAACTTCAAAGAAATGCATTAAAATAATCATGCAATGAAGTCAATTTAATTTTAAAAATCTAGAATTATGCATAGCTTATACGTAGACTGATTTACGGGTTCTACAGCTTGAGCTCGAGACTAGCATCTGTGATGTTGTGTACCGCGTTTCTTGGTAAGGTCTTAGGGATTTCCAAACATGCAGGTGGGTAGTCATATGATGATTATACCGAACCACCATCCCTCGGACTTTTCAAGTGGTTATCATTCATCGAAAGGATAAGTCCGTGGTTATGATTGTACACCATTAGTCCTTACGACCGGGACAACAATGAGGCTCTATATGCTAGGGTTGTGATTCAACTCATTTACCGACTCTAGGACAGTCATCAATTGGCGAGATTGGGTATAGTTGCGACGCATGTAGGAGCCGGTGCATTGTAGCCCGGAATTCACCGTTCACCTACGGGTGTGGATATCCGATGTGATCTGATGAAATAATAAGACATGAAATCTCTGGCCAGATTATGAGATGTACGTTAGAGAAGGAATTCTCCAATTGTACATGTGATGCTGCTATTTATTCTAAAAGATGTGTCACATAGTTATCGAATTATTACGCAACCCTTGATGAACCAATGGTTGAAGATTCGATCGTGATATATGAGATGAATGGAGCATATTGTACGTTAATCATAATCGACTGGTTCTTGCAGGCACTATCAGTGATACCTAGGGAATCATGGGGCGATGCTACTAGACGCTCTTACCAAAATTCAATGAGTTTAATCAGAAATATGATTTCTGACATTCTCATGATCAATTGTTGATACATAGAATTGGGCAAGTTAGGGTAATCCCGAATAAAGGATTATGTCCTGAATATCAAGGAGTTGTGAAATCACGACTAGCTGTATCTATGAACCATTGAGGGTCACACAAGCACTGGATCATTTGTTCATGTAGAGAGAATAAATTCAAGAAGTTGAATTTATATTATGATACAATAAATTTAAAAAATTGAATTTATGAATTTATAAAATTTGGAGAAAATAAATTCATGGAGTTGAATTTATAAATTTTGAGAATTTAATTTATTAAACTCAAAAGTTGAATTTACTAAATATTAAATTAAATATAGTGAGAAGTATTTTTAATGGGC
The DNA here is from genome assembly GCF_022965805.1 of Primulina eburnea. NCBI lineage: Eukaryota > Viridiplantae > Streptophyta > Magnoliopsida > Lamiales > Gesneriaceae > Primulina > Primulina eburnea. The sequence goes on along the minus strand of NC_133112.1, from coordinate 15,050,355 downwards.
TTGTAGGAGTACAATTCCAACATACTAATTAATTAAAGTTCTTTATGGATTAATCAAATAAACTAGTTGGACTAGCCCAATTAAATAATCAATCTCATTAACGTTAATTATTGTAATTAGGTCATGGAATTTTTTATTCTAAGTTTTTTGACCTAAAAATCAAAGCCTCCACTAATTTGGATTGTGAGATTTTCGAGAATCACAACCATAATCCTCAAAATATTTAGTTTACTTAATTAATTAAATTAATTAAGTAAATGATGATTAAAGAAATATTAAGATATCTTTATTATATTGCATCGAAGGTTTTGGAAAATAATTCAAGAAACTTTCGGCAATTCCAAAAAAGCTCTCGAAATTTCTTCTCAAAAACAAGAAAAATTTGGTTGCTCCAAGTTTGAGAGTTGTGCCGGTTTTTAGTGTTCTATGTCAACGAAAAAATATCTTCTAATTTTTCTAGTGCAAATTAAAAGAGGAACAAATAATTCGATCGTGAACCTGATTCGGAGATCGAAGAACGTTCGTAGGGATTTACAACAAGAGCTACGTCCGTTAATACCTGATTAGTTGGAGCCAAGTGAATTAATTCACTAAAGGTATATTTACTATACTCCCTATGAATGTTTTTTAATTTTAAAACCGTACGAGTGCTCAAAATATTTGAATATCAAGATCAAAAATTTTAAAACTTCCGCTACGTTTGGACACGAGAAAAACCGAGATCTAACATTATGTCTGGGGATCACGACGTGTGAAAGCTACTGGATAATCAAGAAAATGAGCTAAGATCATATAAATTACTTATTCCATAATCCTCTTAGAGGTTATACCAATCAAAGTTCAAGCAGCGCATCATCACCAGGCAAGTAATTATTGAGTGTTTTTGAAGTTGAACAATACAAAGAATCCCCAAATCGGTGAAAGAAACATAGCTAATCGAAGCATTCAAAAACAAGGTTTAATTCAGAAACTTGAGAAAGTTTTATGATATACTTACTTGAGGGTCATTTATTTGGTAAATCACACCTCAACTCTGAACCGAATCCACAAAATTGTTCCATATGATTATTAAAGATGCAAAGTAACTCTAAGGGAACAAAAAATATTGATTGAAACCAGATAAACAAAGGGAAACAGAAAAAATTGCAAAAAATATGAATTACAATAATAAATCTTCTCCAGAGGGTACGCTTCACATTCATGTTCACTGTGGGTTCATGTATAACTACATTTAAAGTAAAATAAAAAACTATAATCTTCATAAATAAAACTTCTACATTAAGAAATTAGACGATAAAAACTCCATGATATCGTCAATGAACGCCAGGTACGTTGTCCTTAGTTTTTCCATCGGTTTTCGACATCGTCCTTGACAGCTCGCAAGATTAATCCAACTAGCAAAGGATAACTTTGTTAGGAAATCGGTTTTCTCGTCTTCAAAACGCAGCTCAAGTTTTAAATTTTATTTTGATATTCAAAATTTTTGGACACCCATATATGGTTTAAATTGAAAAAATATTCATAGGGTGTGAGGCCCATTTACTCTAACGAAAATTAATGATCAAACAATAATGGATTGATTAAAAACTGCAGCGGAAAAAGGTTTAAAATACTTTAAAACGGACCTCAAGGCCTAGAAAAATTTCGGCATGACCTCCCCGTAAGTAGGACATCCCGAAAACTCAAGCAGCATTTTATATCAAAATATACTCCAACTAGAGCCATTAAAACAAAACCAAAGTCAACAACCTATAGCCGCACTGGCCAGGACTAAATAGAATTTAAAACTTACCAAATACTCGCCAGATCATTAAAATCACATAGTCGCCTCAGAACATAACCAGAACAACAAAATATCAATACAGATACACGGGGCATATCCCCGGATAATAAACTACAATACAAGACTGAACAAACTCAAGACATATATATAGATTAACTGGGAGACTCCACTGAACAGAACCAAGCAATCCAACCTCAATCCCGAGCTCCATTGGCGGAACCTCGGCCTGATGGTGCAAAACGACTCGGGAGATCTACCATGGTGCCCAATAGCAACCACAGTAGCCCCCTCAGTAAACAACTGAGGTTAGGATTCTGCTATGAAACAGTTCAACAATAACAACAATAACATAAATCATGCATAATCATATAATAAAATGTAATATGCAATGCATGAAAGGCTTAACGAATAACCGGGATAACAAGAGCCAACAAACGGTACGATAACAACTGGAATAATGCTCGAGCAACAACAAAGGGGAGCTGCATCGTCATGCAGCTAAACCGCCCTGCCAAGTATGCGAGGTAGGACAAGCTGTGTTAAATAACACCTCTGACTCGGCTTCCATACAGCTGATACGCTATAACAGGATGGCAAAACAGAACGAACTAGATGACACAATCCCAGCGCTCACCTCAAAACGCTGCACTAACCACGGGATTGTTCAATCACATCTACGGTCTCATGTGTATAGGCCTATCAGCCACACTATGATCCCGAGATATACAACAGTGCCAAATAACAACGGATATCAACAACGGCTAACAAGAACGATAGGGCTCAACATGAATGTCATAACAATATGCCCTATGCTAAATGTCGATAATATGTCACAATAATAAACATATATCACAACGAAAGCATTTAACAATTTACAACAGTCAACAAATCATAAACATGATCCATGTAACACAGAATGACAATTAAACATAATTTATGTTTTACCGTCGTATGTTACCGAGCTGTAACATACCTATATCACGAAAACGATCTTCAAGAATGATTAACTAAACACCCTCAGCCTAGAATAACAAAAAAAGCCGAATAATTCCACAACTCATCATTATTTACATTCCAACTATTATCAACTCGATAATCCTTAGATTAATTCCAACGATAACAACCATACTATAATATCTTTCAATATAATACAAAACGATTCGACATAATTAATAGGCCCTCGAAGACTTCCAATGACTGAACCTACAACAATTATCCGATAAATACATCAATATAACGCTATTCGAACGACAAAAACAATTTAAAATGAAAAGGGTAAAAATCCAAATTTCGGCAGCCTACTATCACGCTTAGAAGCTGAAATTTCAGACTAAGAACTCACAAGGTCAAAGCTTACTCTAGTCGCTAGCGGTCTCAAAGATAACCCACTGGAAACTCGTCGGAGTTACTGTTCACGAGCTGAATAAATTCATAAAACTAGTTGGAAAAATTCAGAAAACGAGCTGGAGTTACGGGGAAATCACAAGGCTTAAAAACCCACTCCAACACACAACAAAACTCCAAGGAACTAAGCTTAAATCTCACCTAAACCGTGCCAACAACACAGACATGAACAGGCCTCGAATTGGGCTTGAACGAGCATCAAAAGTGGTGATTCGTAGTTCAAAACGAAGCTACCGATGTAAGGAAGAAAACCCCTCAAACTGTTCGAAATTTCGATGCCGGACGGGAAAGTGAAGGCTTCTCCAATAAGAAGGTAATGAAAGTGACGAAATTTGGAGATGGGTTACGGGAATGGGATTGGGAAAAGTGTTTCTTCTTTCTCTCTCCAATAAAATAAGTTATGTGTGTATGTATATGTATATTTAATTACTAAAAAAATAGTAACACATGCCCAATAATCCCGGTTTGTATTTATTTTGTTCTCGTGTGTTATTTAAACTCTATATGTATTTTATATCGTTAAATTCTCCGACATTCTAAAATATATATTTTTAACACACTTCTTGAATTTATTTGGCATAAATACTTATTTTAATTTACAAATCAATAATTATTCTAATTATGCCAAATTACCGGATAATTAATTATAGGGCATTACACTTCTTCATCCCTTAAAACAAATTTCGTCCTCAAAATTTCTGTTTATACACATACGTCTTACACATGATACGAAACCAACAATACAATATTAAGAATCAAACAGATATGGATAAGACGTTCTTATCTTCTCTTCTGTTTCTCACGCTGATTCTTCTACACCATGCCTAGACCACTGAACACGTACAAGTGGTATAACTTTATTGCCTAAAACTTTATCTTTACGATCCAAGATACAAACAGGATACTCAGTATATGATACAGAAGGGTCGAGTTCAACCTCATCAGGCTGAATCACATGAGACGGATCGGGCTCATACTTACGCAACATAGAAACATGGAAAACATCGTGGATACCAGACAAGAACTGGGGTAAATCCAGACGATAAGGGCAAGTCCCAATATGCTCAACAATCTCGTAGGCGGCCAACGTAACGACGTGAAAACTTACCTCTCATACCAAAACGAACAACACCTCTAAACGGAGAGATCCTCAGAAACACAAAATCTCCAACTTGAAATTCTAGAGGTCGACGGCGTCTGTTAGCATAACTAGCTTGACGATCTTGGGCAGCTTTCATTCTTCGACGAATCAACTGGACTTTATCATGCATTTCCTGAACAATGTCAGGTCCAGTCAACTGCTTCTCACCAAATTCATCCCAACAAAGAAGTGATCGACATCGTCTGCCATACAAAGCTTCAAAAGGAGCCATACCAATAGTCACCTGGAAACTGTTATTATATGAAAATTCTACCAGTGGTAAAGCTTCTTTCCAACTATCTTTGAAATCCATAACCACTGCTCGAAGCAGATCCTCGAGTGTCTGGATTGTATGCTCTGTTTGACCATCTGTCTGAGGATTGTACACAGTACTCATGGCAAGTCATGTACCCATTTCTTTTTGGAAACTAGTCCAAAACATTGATGTGAATCTAGGGTCACGATCTGAGACTATTGCAACTAGAACTCCATGAAGTCTCATAACATTTTAATTATACAGACGAGCCATCTTCTTGTACGAATACGTCATCTCATACGGAATAAAGTATGCCGATTTAGATAACCTATCGACAATCACCCAAATGACATCGAAATGACGAGAAGTACGTGGCAAATGCGTGACAAAATCCATAGCCACGTGCTACCAATTCCACTAAGGAACCTCAAGGCTATGCAGTAATCCTACAAGTCTCATTCTTTCTACTTTGACTTGCTGACAGATCATACAACGAGACACAAACTCAGCAACATCCTTTTTCATATTCTTCCACCAAAACTGAGGCCGTAGAATATGATACATTTTCCTGCCTCCTGGGTCGATACTATATCGAGTACAACGAGCTTAGTTAAGGATGGCTATACGCAATTCAGAAATATCTGGGACAACCAATCTACCATTCAACCGAAGAGAATCATCTCGAATTGAGAAACCAGATTGGTGTCCTTGAGATACTAACTCATAAGATTTCAGAATTCGATCATCAGTATTCTGAGCTGACTTTACAATCTGAATCAACTCTGGCTCAACAGAAATATGAGATACACAAACAGCATTACCTTGGATTTGAAAATCCAACCAAACTTTCAAATATCCTCTCGTAACTTAAAAACATGAATCGAGGGTAAATTAACATCAACAACCTTACGACTCAAAGCATCGGCAATGACATTCACTTTTCCCAGATGATACTGGATCTCACAATCATAATCATTCAAAAGATCCATCCAACGTCTCTGTCTCATATTCAGATCTGACTGAGAGAACAGATACTTCAAGCTTTTGTGATCAGAATAGATTACGAATTGCTCCCCAAACAAATAATGTCTCCAAATCTTGAGAGCAAAAACGATAGTAGTCAATTCCAAGTCATGAACAGGATACTGATACTCATGCGGTTTCAACTGACGAGAACCATAGGCCACAACTCTGCCATGCTGCATCAGTACACAACCTAATCCTCGATCTGATGCATCAGTGCAAACCACAAATCCTCCAGAACCACTTGGGATGGTAAGAACTGGTGCAGAAGTCAATCTCTTCTTCAACTCTATAAAACTTGACTCACATTCATCAGAACAAATGAATCTTTGATTTTTCTGAGTCAGTTGAGTGATAGGTCTAGCAATCTTTGAGAAATTTTCAATAAATCTCCGGTAATAACCAGCTAAACCCATAAAACTATGAATCTCTGGCTCATTGGTCGGTCGTGCCCAGTTCAGAACTGCTTCCACTTTACTTGGATCGACAGAAATACCATGTTGAGATATGATATGGCCCAGAAACACAACTCTATCTAACCAAAACTCACACTTGGATAGCTTGGCTTAAAATTGCTTCCTTTGAAGAATTCGAAGAATTAATCTCAAATGTTTGGCATGCTCTTCCTCGGACTTGGAAAAAACAAGAATATCATCGATGAATACAATCACAAAACGATCGAGATATTTACGAAATACTCGATTCATCAAGTCCATAAACACAGCAGGAGCATTGGTCAAACCAAAAGGCATAACCAAAAATTCAAAGTGTCTGTATCTCGTGCGAAAAGCTGTTTTTGGCACATCTTCTTTTCTAACTCGCACTTGATGGTACCCAGAACGGAGATCAGTCTTAGAATACACCGAAGTACCTTGCAACTGATCAAATAATTCATCAATCCTAGGGAGTGGATATTTATTCTTGACAGTAGACTTATTCAGTTGCCGATAATCAATACACATCCGCATCGTTCCATCTTTCTTCTTGACAAATAGAATCGGTGCACCCCACGGTGAAGAACTCGGATGAATATAACCTTTACTCAACAAATCTTTTAATTGTCCTTTCAGTTCTTTTAGCTCAACAAGAGCTAAACTATATGGAGCTCGAGATATGGGTTCAGTTCCAGGCATTAATTCGATACTGAACTCAACTTCTCGTTCTGGTGGAAAACCAGGAATCTCTTCTGGAAACACATCAGGAAACTCACAGACTACAGGAATATCAGAAATTCGTCGCTCATCCTGCGATAGATCAACAACATAAACTATAAAACTTTCATGACCAGAATCTAACAATCGATTCATCTCAATGGCAGAAACTAAAGGAATCTTGGCTTGAGAACCACGACCATAGAAGTTCCATTTAGGAGCAAAGCTAGGCCTGAAACGAACTATTCCTTGATAACAGTCAACAGTGGCACGATTTGCAGTCAAAAATCCATACCAACGATGCAATCAAAGTCATGCATAGGTAGAACTATGAGATTCAGATATAGAATATTTTCATCGTGAAACAAAACAACATTGAACACCACATTATCAGTGATAATCATTTTGCCCATTGGAGTAGCAACAGATAGATTGGAATTCATACTAGTGGTGCGAAGATCATGCGAAACAACGAATGTATGAGAAACAAAGGAATGAGATGCTCCAGTATAATATAACACTCGTGCTATAAAACCACATAGAGTACAGTTACCAGTAATGAGAGTACCTGGAGCTGCCTGAGACTCATCCTCAGTCAAAGCAAATACATGAACAGATGACTGAATCTGTTGACCACTTGCCCTCTTCTCTGATGCGAAGGGCGACTAGGCTGATGGGAAACTGGGACGCTGCTGGAATTCTATTACTTTGAGCTCCACTACCTGTCTGGGGTGATTTCCCCGTCTTACTAGGACAGACTCTAGCAAAATGACCCGGCCGACCACAATTATTACAAACCCCTTGAACTCCAAAACACTGATTACTGGAATGCTTGCCCCCATAGTGATCACAATAAGGTCCACTATAACGATATCCACCACGGTTCCCTGAACTCCCTGAACTCGAAGAACTAGAACCAGTCTTCTTAAATTGCTTCCCACGTGGATGAAGAGATGCAGAACCAGATGAACTGAATTGTTGCCTCCCCGACTGATGATGTTGGGTAGGAACTCGATTGCCACTCCTCTTAAGACTAGCTTCAGCTCTTTTTGCTATTTCCACTGCTTCAAGATAATTCACTGGTTTACCGGTAGAAAGAAAAGGGTGCAGATGATCGTTCAATCCTTCAATGAAACTTTCAACAACCGCAACCTGACTTGCAGCCACATGAGGAGAATATCTCAGCATAGCATAAAAAGTACCCGCATAATCCGCAACTGACATATCGTCCTGCTTCAAGTTATGAAACTCCGAAGCCTTAGAACTGTAAAATGATGGAGGACAGTAACTCTCCTTAAACTTCAGCTTGAATATATCCCACGATGGAACAATCCTCTGAGCATCTAAGGTCATCAATGTAGTAGACCACCACATTTTGGAACGATCTTTCAACTGATGCACAACTAATCTCAATCGACACTCTGGAGGATACTCAATCAAATCAAACAATTCATCAATCTCATAAATCCATAATTCATCTTTCTCAGCTCCTTCCGAACCACTGAATCGAGGAGGATGCATAGAATGGAAATGCGCAACTAACTCATCCATCCTAAGCTGGTCTAGATGATCAGCAGCTTGCTCAACAAAAGTATCATCAACAACATGGACACGAGGTCTACCACGTCCACGACCTCGAGCTAAAGGAATCTCATCAACAGGAATTTCTCCACCTCCCTCCATTCTATACGATAAAACACCAAAATAATTAGAATGGAAGTAAACAAAACATATAACCACATAAGTATGCTTTCAAGTAGCATACACAGGCGCAACAACCATTTTAGTGCCAAGACTCAAGTGTCCTAGACTCTAGTTCGAGCGTATCCCAGTTTACGCTCTGATACCAAGATGTGAGGCTCATTTACTCTAACGGCAATTAATGATCAAAAAATAATGGATTGATTAAAAACTGCAACGGAAAAAGGTTTAAAATACTTTAAAACGGATCTCAAGGCCTAGAAAAAATTTCGGCATGACCTCCCCGTAAGTAGGACATCCCGAACACTCAAGCAGCATTTTATATCAAAATATACTCCAACTAGAGCCATTAAAAAAAAAAACCAAAGTCAACAACCTATAGCCGCTGTAACGCCCCAGATTCGACGACTGTCCTCACTGTATCAAGACGGGTCTTTCCAGCGTGCTTATGTCCTCACTCACACACACCCTAGGAAACTTCCCAGGAGGTCACCCATCCCAAAATTGCCCCCAAGTCAAGCACGCTTAACTTTGGAGTTCTTATGTGATGAGCTACCGAAAAGAAGATACCCCTTCGTGATATGAGTAGTACCAATCAAATCTTTTAAGCCCTTCTTTAACTGTACAGTCCATTACATTGAACAGTCTCGGAATCCCTCTCTTTCCCGTGTGGGTTGGTTCATTCATGTTCCCTCCACCTAGAAGCCTGCCAGGAGCCGCTCATTGTCCGTGCAACTGATGGCAACGGCGATCACCCCCCGCCCTCTTCGGCCCCGGGCCTCACATCTCCACCAGCTTCCGCTTGGTTCGTCCCCGAACCACACCGTACTAAGAGAGTTCAGCTCTGATACCACTTGTAACGCCCCAGATTTGACGACTGTCCTCACTGTATCAAGACGGGTCTTTCCAGCGTGCTTATGTCCTCACTCACACGCACCCTAGGAAACTTCCCAGGAGGTCACCCATCCCAAAATTGCCCCAAGTCAAGCACGCTTAACTTTGGAGTTCTTATGTGATGAGCTACCGAAAAGAAGATGCACCTTCTTGATATGTGTAGTACCAATCAAATCTTTTAAGCCCTTCTTTAACTGTACAGTCCATTACATTGAACAGTCTTGGAATCCCTCTCTTTCCCGTGTGGGTCGGTTCATTCATGTTCCCTCCACCTAGAAGCCTGCCAGGAGCAGCTCATTGTCCGTGCAACTGATGACACCGGCGATCACCCCCCGCCCTCTTCGGCCCCGGGCCTCACATGCCTTTTATTGTAATGCACATGGGCTGTTCCCGATTGGGCTTAAGTCCCCTCACGGTTATCCCATTATCCATTACTCATAGAACTTCTCCAGCCCAGGCACTGGAGCTTTTGCCTTCCCCAGGATTAGAACCCAAGACCTCCTGGACTTATATAGATCTTGGCAGCAATCCTGGTACCAGTTGAGCTAGGAGATCAACTGGTACCAGGATTGCTACCAAGATCTATATAAGTCCAGGAGGTTTTGGGGTTCTAATCCTGGGGAAGGCAAAAGCTCCAGTGCCTGGGCTGGAGAAGTTCTATGAGTAATGGGTAATGGGATAACCGTGAGGGGACTTAAGCCCAATCGTGAACAGCCCATGTGCATTACAGCCGCACTGGCCAGGACTAAACAGAATTTAAAACTTATCAAATACTCGCCAGATCATTAAAATCACATAGTCGCCTCAGAACATAACCAGAACAACCAAATATCAATACAGATACACGGGGCATATCCCCGGCAAATAAACTACAATACAAGACTGAACAAACTTAAGACATACATATAGACTAAATGGGAGACTCCACTGAACAGAACCAAGCAATCCAACCTCAATCCCGAGCTCCACTGGCGGAACCTCGGCCTGATGCTGCAAAATGACTCGGGAGATCAACCATGGTGTCCAATAGCAACCACAACAGCCCCCAGTAAACAACTGAGGTTAGGATTCTGTTATGAAACAGTTCAAAAATAACAACAATAACATAAATCATGCATAATCATATAATAAAATGTAATATGCAATGCATGAAAGGCTTAACGAATAACCGGGATAACAGGAGCCAACAAACGGTACGATAACAACTGAGATAATGCTCGAGCAACAACACAGGGGAGCTACATCGTCATGCAGCTAAACCGCCCTGCCAAGTATGCGAGGTATGCCAAGCTGTGCTGAATAACACCCCTGACTCGGCCTCCATACGGCTGATACGCTATAACAGGATGGCACAACAGAACGAACTAGATGACACAATCCCAGCGCTCACCTCAAAACGCTGCACTAACCACGGGATTGTTCAATCACATCTACGGTCTCATGTGTATAGGCCTATCAGCCACACTATGATCCCGAGATATACAACAGTGCCAAATAACAACGGATATCAACAACGGCTAACAAGAACGATAGGGCTCAACATGAATGTCATAACAATATGCCCTATGCTAAATGTCGATAATATGTCACAATAATAAACATATATCACAACGAAAGCATTTAACAATTTACAACAGTCAACAAATCATAAACACGATCCATGTAACACAGAATGACAATTAAACATAATTTATGTTTTACCGTCGTATGTTACCGAGCTGTAACATACCTATATCACGAAAACGATCTTCAAGAATGATCAACTAAACTCCCTCAGCCTAAAATAACAAAATAAGCCGAATAATTCCACAACTCATCATTATTTACATTCCAACTATTATCAACTCGATAATCCTTAGATTAATTCCAACGATAACAACCATACTATAATATCTTTCAATATAATACAAAATGATTCGATATAACTAATAGGCTTGCCGAATTATACCTCGAAAACTTCCAATGACTGAACCTACAACAATTATCCAATAAATACATCAATATAACGCTATTCGAACGACAAAAAAAATTTAAAATGAAAAGGGTAAAAATCCAAATTTCGGCAGCCTACTATCACACTTAGAAGCTGAAATTTCAGACTAAGAACTCACAAGGTCAAAGCTTACTTTAGTCGCTAGCGGTCTCGAGGCGATAACCCAGCAGAAACTCGTTGGAGTTACTGTTCACGAGCTCAATAAATTCAGAAACTAGCTGGAAAAATTCAGAAAACGAGCTGGAGTTACAGGGAAATCACAAGGCTTAAAAACCCACTCCAACACACAACAAAACTCCAAGGAACTAAGCTTAAATCTCACCGAAACCGTGCCAACTGCAGCAGACATGAACATGCCTCGAATTGGGCTGAAACGACCATCAAAAGTGGTGATTCATAGTTCAAAACGAAGCTACCAATGTAATTGAAACATGAGTTTAAGAGATTAGAAGTTAGAAAATTAACCGATTGCATGATTATATCCAGATGAAAAATTAGTTGGATTGATTTGACTTGTCATAAATTGAACAATGAATGCATGAAGAGTTAGTTAAATTATCTTGAGGCTAAGTGATAAACATAAAAATTGTACATTAATTAAATGTTTTATAATATAAATATCTAGTTTTTGTTTTATTAAATGTTTAAATATTATATGTTTTATAATAAATTGTATAAAATATAAGTTGTTGTGTAATTATAAATTTTTACTATTTTTACAGGTTCGATAAAACAAGAATAAACTTGGCATTGCAAATGAGATTAAGATGATTCTTGGACCTGTAGAAAGTTGATGTTAATATCTACAATATTGATGGCAAGCATGAGATAAAAATTCTTTCACAATTGGGATCAAATTAAGCAACAATTAAAGTTACCAAAGGAGTGGCAGTTTTACCAAGCTCTAGTATTTTGACCATATCTCTCAAATTACTTGGTCAAATATTCTGAAAAAAATACCACAACTAGACAACTCAATTATCCACATGTTTCATTTTATGTGAAGAAGCAAATTCGGAGAAGAAGATTTTCAAAAGTGATGTGTAATATAATATTAATTTCTTGGAACACCAATGAAGACTTATGTGTAAAAAATAATATTTTATTTGTGGTTGTCTCCCCAAATTTGGCTATAAATAAGGGTGCATTGTAATGTATTGGGATATCCCTCATTCTATGAACAAATCTTTGAGTTCATAATATTTCTCTCTATATTTTTCTTTTATTTCTTCATTTAAATATAATTAGCATGTTAATTTCATATTCAAAGTTTTACACTTTGAATAATGAATAGCTAACTTCCTAAAGTTGAGATGATAAGGTGAAACTCTTGGCATAATAATAAGGTTATTATAAGGTAAGAATCCATGTTTTATATTATTTAATCATTATTTATTGTTTATGTTATATTTATTTTTTTAAGCATTTTTATACCCTACTTATAAGTGGGAGTTTTGATTTATTGTTGCTATATGTTACACTAAATTCTTGGAACCATTTAAATGTTAGTTTGGTATTAACAACCATTTAAAGTGGATGCCTTGAGTTATTATATATAAATATATTATAATATTAAATTTTTGGAACCATTTAAATGTTAGTTTGGTTTTACCAACCATTTAACTTGGATTCCTTGATTTATTATATATGAATATATCATAATATTAATTTATTGGTACCATTTAAATGTTTGTTTGGTTTTACCAACCATTTAAAGTGGGAACCTTGATTTAGTGTTTACAAATATATATAGCACAATAAATACTTGACCACATTTATAAGTTTTGGTATATATTATATACTTATAAGATAATAATATATAACATAATATAAATATGATTATTTAATATATTGGAACCATTTTATTAAGTGGATTTCAATATTGTTCATTAATGTTAATTTTATTAAAATGTCAAGAGTGGATCATTTAATCTCAACTATTTAAATTAAAATTTGAACAATTAAAATTTACCCATTAAATATTCAAGCAATTAAAATTAAAAAGAAACAAAAACAAAAACAAAACAAAAAGACATTGTAGTGGACTTGTAATTACCTTAGCTTCCCTGTGGATACGATATTCGGACTCACCGAATTATATTACTTGTGGACAACCTGCTCTTGGGAGTGCAACAATCAAAGTCGCAACAAGTTTTTGGCGCCGTTGCCGGGGAAGTATAATTTAATTTCAAGTCTATTTAATTTTTTTTATAGTTTATTTTTATTTATTTGAATATTTATTGCTTTTGTGTGTTTTTATTCTTTTGCATTTGCATTTGCATGAGCATTTGGTCACGTACACTTAGTGGTCGACTCATTCGAAATAACCCTTTATTTTTACAAAACATGGCGGAAGAACCCATCCAAGAAAATGAAGATGAAATTCAATCTCAACATGATCATGATAGACGAAGAACACTTAGAGATCACATGAATCCTACACGTACTAGTGCACCTTCATGTCTAGTTTTCCCCCCTGATGCATCTCATTTCAATTTTAACCCTGGTATTATCCAACTTTTACCCAACTTTCATGGCTTAGATTCTGAAAATCCATACATGCATTTACGAGAGTTTGAAGAAGTGTGCAACACATATAATGATCTAAATTGTAGCATGAACACCATTCGCCTTAAGCTTTTTCCTTTTTCTTTAAAAGATAAAGCTAAAACTTGGCTACAAAATCTTAGATCGGGATCCATTCGAACTTGGGATGAATTGCAACAACAATTTTTGAAAAAGTTTTTTCCATCTTATAGAACAAATTCTTTCAAAAGACAAATCATCACTTTCACTCAAAAACAAGGAGAAACTTTTTATCAGTGTTGGGATAGATACAAAGAATTGCTTAATCTTTGTCCACATCATGGTTTTGAAATTTGGAGAGTTGTTTCTCAATTTTATGAAGGCTTAACACCTAAAGATAGGCAAATGGTTGAATTTATGTGTAATGGAACATTTGAAGATAAAGATCCAAACGAGGCAATTGAGTATCTCGATTCATTAGCTGAAAATGCTCAAAATTGAGACACTATAGGTACAATCGAACCATCAAACAAGATTCAATCTCCTACATCTGGTGGAGGTATGTACACTCTCAAAGATGAACATGATCTTAAAGCTAGATTTACCTCTTTGGCAAGAAAAGTTGAGGCACTTGAATTGAAAAAGAATGGTCAATTAAAATTTGTTCAAGAAATTGCGTGTCACATCTGTGATACAAGTGATCATTTTACAAAAGATTGTCCCACTTTGACCTCTTTTAAAGAATGTCTCCATGAACAAGCCAATGTTTTGAACAATTTCAAAAGGCCAAATTTTGAACAATTTTCTCAAAATTACAATCCAGGTTGGCGAAACCATCCAAATTTTAGTTGGAGGAATGATAATGCTGCACAATATACGCAACCACATTTTCAAAATCAACAAAATTTTCAAAATTATGCACCTTATGTTCCTCCGCCGAAAAGAAATTTGGAAGATACATTGAATTCTTTCATTGCAAAGCAAGAGTCTATCAATACTCAAACTGCTCAAACCATGACAGATTTGAAAGATACTCTTGCTAAATTTGCATCTGCACTTAATGTTCATGAAAAAGGTAAATTTCCTTCACAACCTCTGCCTAATCCCAAGGATCATCATACACAAACTGGAACTTCTGGAACTCAACCGATGGATCAGGTAAAATCTGTTATTACCCTTCGAAGTGGTAAGGTTGTGGAAAAATCCATTCTTGAACCTTGTGAAGATGATGATAAATCAACTTCAAAGGGTAAGGAAGTGGAACCCATAACTTCCGAAGAGGAGGTTCAACAGACAGTGTCACCACCATTCCCTCATGCATTGAAAAAAAAAAAACAAATTTGAATTCTGATATATATGATATTTTTAAACAAGTAAAAGTTAATATTCCTTTATTAGATGCAATAAAACAGGTACCATCATATGCTAAATTTTTGAAAGACTTGTGCACTGTGAAAAGAAAATTGAATGTGAAAAAGAAAGCATTTTTAGCCGAACAAGTAAGTGCAATCATTCAAAATAATAATGCTTTGAAATACAAAGACCCTGGTTGTCCTACTATTTCTTGTATTATTGGAGAACGAAAGATTAAAAAAGCCTTGCTTGATCTTGGAGCTAGTGTGAATTTACTTCCATATTCAGTTTATCAAGAACTCAATCTAGGCGAGTTAAAACCTACTTCGGTTTTACTTGCCGATAGATCTGTTAAAGTGCCAAGAGGTATGGTAGAAGACGTGTTGGTCCAAGTTGATAACTTTGTATATCCTGTCGATTTCATAGTTTTAGATACACAACCTATCGAAGCTTGTAATGCAATTCCTGTAATTCTGGGTCGTCCATTTTTAGCAACTTCTAATGCTCTTATAAATTGCAGGAATGGAATAATGAAGTTGTCATTTAGTAACATGACCTTGGAGCTCAATGTTTTTAATCTTTGTAAGCAACCACATGACAAAGAAGATGAAAGTGAAGATGAAAATCTTATTGAAACTCTTGTCGAAGAAAACATTCAAGAAGGGAGTATTCGTGATCAATTAGATATTTGTTCAATTGAAACTGTTAAAGAAAATATTGAAATTGATCTTGATGATTTTATCAGGTATCACTCGTTAACAGGATCAGAGAAAGAATTTGATGCAAAATATGAGGACAAAGACGAACCACCAATATTGGAGTTAAAACACTTGCCAGAAGAATTGAAGTATGCATTTCTTGGAGAAGATGAAACATATCCAGTGGTAATTTCTTCCAAACTAGAAAGTGATCAAGAAGGTAAAATAGTTGATATGCTTAAAAGACATAAAAATGCAATTGGTTGGACACTAAAAGATCTCAAGGGCATTAATCCACTAATTTGCACACACAAAATTCACTTAGAAGAAAATGCAAAAACATCTCAACAACCACGAAGGAGATTAAATCCACACATGAAAGATGTTGTGAAAACTGAAGTTCTCAAACTACTTGATGTTGGGATTATCTACCCTATTTCTGATAGTAAGTGGGTAAGCCCAACACAAGTAGTTCCGAAAAAATCTGGCATCACAGTGATAAAAAAATGAAAAAGGTGAATTGTTAACAAGTCGAGTCCCATCTAGTTGGCGGATGTGTATTGATTATAGAAAATTAAATGATGCCACTAGAAAAGATCATTTTCCATTACCATTTTTGGATCAAATTTTAGAAAGAGTAGCAGGTCATCCATACTACTGTTTTCTTGATGGATATTCAGGCTATTATCAAATTCCCATTGCACTCGAAGATCAAGATAAAACTACATTCACATGTCTTTTTGGAACATTTGCATTTAGAAGGATGCCATTTGGATTATGCAATGCCCCAGCAACATTTCAAAGATGTATGCTAAGCATTTTTTGCGACATGGTTGAAAATTGTTTGGAAATTTTCATGGATGATTTAACTGTCTTTGGGAATACATTTGATAATTGTCTTGAAAATTTGGAAAAAGTTTTAAAAAGATGCGAGTAAAAAGGTCTTATTTTAAATTGGGAAAAATGTCATTACATGATTACTTCTGGAATTGTTTTGGGACATGTCGTGTCATATCATGGAATTGAAATTGATAAAGCAAAAGTTGATGTCATTGTCAATTTACCCCCTCCAAAAACCATTAAAGAAATTCGCTCATTTTTGGGACATGCTGGATTTTATAGGAGGTTTATAAAGGACTTTAGTTTAATCTCTAAACCCATTTGTAACCTCTTAACAAAAGACACTGCATTTGAGTGGACTCAAGAATGTCAAAATGCTTTTGATAAAATCATTCGACATTTAACATCAGCTCCTATCATGCAACCTCCTGATTGGTCTTTACCATTTGAAATCATGTGCGACGCGAGTGATTATGCAGTCGGTGCAGTACTGGGTCAAAGAAGAAATGGTAAGCCTTATGTGATATATTATGCAAGTAGAACTTTAAACAATGCTCAAATGAATTACTCCACAACTGAAAAAGAACTACTTGTTGTAATATTTGCATTAGATAAATTTCGTTCTTATTTGATTGGATCAATGACTATTGTGTTTACTGATCATTCTGCTATTAGATATTTGTTGACGAAACAGGATGCAAAGCCACGACTGATACGATGGATTTTGTTGCTCCAAGAATTTGACATTGTGATCAAAGATAAAAAAAGAACCGAGAATGTCGTAGCCGATCATTTATCGAGACTAGTAACAGGATCATCTTGTGAAATGACACCAATTAACAATAATTTTCCTGATGAACATCTATTTTCAGTTACTACTACACCTTGGTTTGCTAACATAGTAAATTTTCTTGTGACAGGAAAAATGCCACCGCAATGGAGTTCTCAAGATAAAAGAAAATTTTTGAATGAGGTAAAAAACTTTTATTGGGATGATCCGTATCTGTTCAAGTATTGTCCAGATCAAATTTTTCGACGTTGCATACCCGACAATGAGGTAAGTAGTGTCATTAAATTTTGTCATTCAGAAGCATGCGGAGGACATTTTTCTTCAAAGAAAACGGCTGCAAAAATTTTGCAGTGTGGATTTTATTGGCCCACTTTGTTTAAAGACACCCACGAAATCTGCAAGATCTGTGAAAATTGTCAAAAATTGGGTGCAATTTCAAAAAGAAACATGATGCCTTTGAATCCTATCATTGAAATTGAAATCTTTGAATGTTGGGGAATTGATTTTATGGGACCTTTTCCACCGTCGTTTGGATACTTGTATATTTTAGTTGCAGTTGATTATGTTTCCAAATGGATAGAGGTAATTCCATGTCGAACAAATGATCATAAAATCGTCAATCAATTTTTGAAAGAAAATATTTTTAGTAGATTCGGAATTCCTCGAGCTATGATAAGTGATGGGGGAACTCACTTTGTTAATAAACCATTTGCTTCATTAATGAAAAAATATGGTATTACTCACAAAGTAATAACTCCTTATCATCCTCAAACAAATGGACAAGTTGAATTAGCTAATAGGGAGATAAAACAAATTTTGGAAAAAACTGTTAACTCAAATAGAAAAGATTGGTCTCTGCGACTTAATGATGCACTGTGGGCATATCGAACAGCTTTTAAAACATCATTGAATATGTCTCCCTATAGGTTGGTTTATGGAAAACATTGTCATTTGCCTGTGGAATTGGAACATAAAGCTTATTGGGCGATCAAAACTTTAAATTCAAGCATGGATGATGCCAACAAATTGCGTAAATTGCAACTTAATGAACTTGATGAACTCAGAAATGATGCGTATGAGAATTCAAGGATTTATAAAGCAAAAATCAAATCATTTCATGATAAAACAATTCTTAGAAAATCTTTTGAGATTGGTAAAAAAGTTTTGCTTTATAATTCTCGACTTCACATATTCTCAGGAAAATTACGATCAAGATGGACAGGCCCATATGTTGTAAAGCATGTGTATCCTTATGGAGCTGTGGATATTGAAAATCCTAAAAATGGTGATGTGTTCAAAGTGAATGGACAAAGGCTTAAACCATTTTTGGAAAATGAAATCTTTCAAGAAGAGTTTATTTCCCTTTCTGATCCTTAAATTTTTATGTTGCATTTAAGTTTGTTTGTTTTTATTTCAGGTTTTCTTAATCTTTTTATTTTCCCGGTTAAATGGCGGATAACGGTACTCCGTGACTCTCATAGTCGGTTAAATCAGTTTTCCACAATTGCTGATACAAAAATAAAAAAAATAATCATTTCTTTTCTTTTCAAAATGGATGAAATTCTCTCAAAAATTTGTAAATATTTTCCCTCTGTTTCTGAAAGTGTTCTAAGAAAAATTTATGCAGGAAGGTGTGAAAGATTGAGATTGCTAATGCAAAAAGGAATTCCAGAAGATATTCGTCTTGTAATTGAAGCTAAGGTCCGATTAGGAGGAGAAGTTCCACAATCATTGCTCATTCGGTATTTGCCTGGATTAGGAAAAAGCACTTATGCGAAAAAACGAAGGGCCAAAAGTTTAGGGGTTTGTCATAAGTGTGCAAGATGGACTTGTGACAAACGATGCAGATCTTTGGGATGTGTTTCCAATAACAGAGAAGATAAAATTGATTTCAGTAAGAATGGGCTGAGTAAGGAGTTTTTGGATAACATCTTATTGACTTTTGAGACGCATTCTAGTGGACATGTGCATATTGAACTTCTCCGTTTATGGAAACAATTTCAAGATGAGCGTCATAGTCTTGGGAATCTGACTAAAAAAGACCCTGTTTGCCAATTTATAAGAAAATTGGATGGGAAGCATATCCTCGACTCATAGAAGGCGTTGAAGCCGTTTCTGGACGTAAAACCAGAGGAAAATTGTGAGCCACAATCACACTACTGTTTATATGCATGTGTGTCATTATTGTTTTTACTATTTATTCTGTTTACAGCTGTGACCCATAGTTTTGTCATGATAACATATTACCCCTATAAAATCTCTCATCTTTCTCTCTATTTTCGCAGAAAAAAAAAGAAAGTAAAAACATGGCTGGATCCTCTGCACAAACATTGAAAAATATTTGTGTATTTTGTGGGTCGAGTCCTGGAAAAAATGAAGTGTTTGTAGAAGCAGCGAATAATCTTGGAAAGATATTGGCTGAGAGAAAAATTCACTTGGTATATGGGGGAGGTAATATTGGGTTAATGGGATCTGTTTCAACATCTGCTCATCTTGGAGGTAGTCAGGTTTTGTGTATTATTCCTATAGCTTTAGCTGAAGGAAATATTACAGGTGTTACGATTGGGGAGGAATTAAAAGTTTCTTCTATGTATGAAAGAATCACTCAAATGATTGAAAATTCTAATGCTTTTATCGCACTACCAGGTGGTTTTGGTACATTAGAAGAAATTTTTCACACTGTTTCTTGGGCACAACTTAATATCCATAATAAACGTGTGGGCTTGTTGAATATCAATAATTATTATGACAGTTTGTTGACATTTCTTGATAAAGCTGTGGAACAGAATTTCATTTCAGAAAATTCACGACGGATGCTCATCTGTGCTTCGACTGCCGATCAATTAATTGATGATTTGGAAGCTTTTGTTCATAAGCCTGATCCGATGATAACAAAGATCAATTGGTCACAATCAAGCAGTAAGAAAAGGAAGTTGGATCATTGATTCAAAAGTCGTGGATTGGTTTGCGTTTGTTTCAGTTTGTTATCTTCAATAAAATTCCATGTGATATCTCTTTCATTATGTACTCTTTATTAATAGCTATTTTGACATTAGGGACAATGTCATATTCTGATTGGGGGGAGAACACATTTTAAAAAAAAAAACAAATTTAAAAAAAAAATTAAATATTATCTTAAAATAAAACCATGTTTATTGTTTGTACCTTAGTAATTTTTGCAAAAATGTCATACATTACATATTTGAAAGATTTAAATTAGAACATGCATTAATCTATTTAAGAATGTTTAAATTTTTATTTGAAAATAGGTCATTTTTAATATTCTGATCAATATAAAAATATGATTTATGAAATCTTTTTGAGTGATTAACCATTGTGATAAAATTATGTATTAAAGTATATGGCCCAAGATCTACCTTATAAGAGTGCCTAAAATTTTTGAACTCACACATATTTTGTGAGTTAGTGGAGAGGATTGAGAAAACAGCTTGCGAGCCTTTATTGATCATCGGAGAGGCTATCAATTGTTTAGATCTTGAGTTCTTATTTTGAAAAAAAAAAATTGATATTTCCTGAAAAAAAAAAGAGAAAAATACAAAAAGAAAGATGTTGAAGATCTATGTAATTTTTAAGTTATATGCTGCGACCCATTTTTCTCTCATAAGAATAAAAAAAAAAAAAAAAGAGAGAAATACATTGTACAAATTAAATAAATATGTGGTCAAAAAGCATAAACTTAGTCTGATTCCATGATGTAAAAAAAAAAAATCAGGAAAAAAAAATATAATAAGAACAACTGGATTTTAAATCAATGGATTTTCTATCTTTTGATTAGTTTGGCTCGTTTGTCTGTCTGCATTCTGTAAACCATTTTCCTGAGCATTCATCTGTATTCCAACTCCATGAGAGAAATCGTTGCCATAAATAGAAACATTTATTAACCTGTGAGGATATGGAGTTGAGACTCTTACTAGGAATTTCTGAAGGCCGTGTACACTTAAATACCTGAAATAAGCTTTGAATTGACCATCTCAAATTATTTCATAAATTATAATTATGATGATCTTGATATAACTTTGAAAGTTTTCAAATTTAATTTAAACACTTAGATAGTTCTGATTACATTTCTATTTAAATTAATCAATATGTTTTGTATTGCTATTAACGCTTAAATTGCTAGGGACTAGCAATAAGCTGGTTGGGAGGTGTGATAAACATAAAAATTGTACATTAATTAAATGTTTTATAATATAAATATGTAGTTTTTGTTTTATTAAATGTTTAAATATTATATGTTTTATAATAAATTGTATAAAATATAAGTTGTTGTGTAATTATAAGTTTTTACTATTTTTACAGGTTCGATAAAACAAGAATAAACTTGGCATTGCAAATGGGATTAAGATGATTCTTGGACCTGTAGAAAGTTGATGTTAAAATCTACAATATCGATGGCAAGCATGAGATAAAAATCCTTTCACAATTGGGATCAAATTAAGCAACAATTAAAGTTACCAAAGGAGTGGCAGTTTTACCATGCTCTAGTATTTTGACCATATCTCTCAAATTACTTGGTCAAATATTCTGAAAAAAATACCACAACTAGACAACTCAATTATCCACATGTTTCATTTTATGTGAAGAAGCAAATTCGGAGAAGAAGATTTTCAAAAGTGATGTGTAATATAATATTAATTTCTTGGAACACCAATGAAGACTTATGTGTAAAAAATAATATTTTATTTGTGGTTGTCTCGCCAAATTTGGCTATAAATAGGGGTGCATTGTAATGTATTGGGATATCCCTCATTCTATGAACAAATCTTTGAGTTCATAATATTTCTCTCTATATTTTTCTTTTATTTCTTCATTTAAATATAATTAGCATTTTAATTTCATATTCAAAGTTTTACACTTTGAATAATGAATAGCTAACTTCCTAAAGTTGAGATGATAAGGTGAAGCTCTTGGCATGATAATAAGGTTATTATAAGGTAAGAATCTATGTTTTATATTATTTAATCATTATTCATTGTTTATGTTATATTTATTTCTTTAAGCATTTTTATACCCTACTTATAAGTGGGAGTTTTGATTTATTGTTGCTATATGTTACACTAAATTCTTGGAACAATTTAAATGTTAGTTTGGTATTACCAACCATTTAAAGTGGATGCCTTGAGTTATTATATATAAATATATTATAATATTAAATTCTTGGAACCATTTAAATGTTAGTTTGGTTTTACCAACCATTTAACTTGGATTCCTTGATTTATTATATATGAATATATCATAATATTAATTATTGGTACCATTTAAATGTTTGTTTGGTTTTACCAACCATTTAAAGTGGGAACCTTGATTTAGTGTTTACAAATATATATAGCACAATAAATACTTGACCACATTTATAAGTTTTGGTATATATTATATACTTATAAGATAATAATATATAACATAATATAAATATGATTATTTAATATATTGGAACCATTTTATTAAGTGGATTTCAATATTGTTCATTAATGTTAATTTTATTAAAATGTCAAGAGTGGATCCTTTAATCTCAACTACTTAAATTAAAATTTGAACAATTAAAATTTACCCATTAAATATTCAAGCAATTAAAATTAAAAAGAAACAAAAACAAAAACAAAACAAAAAGACATTGTAGTGGACTTGTAATTACCTTAGCTTCTCTGTGGATACGATATTCGGACTCACCGAATTATATTACTTGTGGACAACCTGCTCTTGGGAGTGCAACAATCAAAGTCGCAACACTAAGTTCTTTTAAAAATATTTCATGACTTGTTAGTTTGTGTTGTTTTGTTTTGCTCGGGACTAGCGAAATCCTAAGTTTGGGGGAGTTTGATAAGTAAAATTTATTGCACTTTTATTACTTGTATTTAACTTAGAATTTTGTTATTTTTGACCGGGTTTTATGCGATTTTTTTTTGTTTTTGTTGTTGTAGTTTGGAAGCTTAGGATGAGAGTTTGGAGTATTAAAATGTTGAATTGGAAAGTTCTAAAGATAAAAAATACAGTAGCTGCAGCGCATATGCGCTAGAAAATATACCGCACCCGCGGTCTTTGCATAACAGAATCGAGAATATCTGTATTTTTTGTGTTGCGCATGGAAGTCCAAAATTTTGGTATGGTGCGAATTGGGGCTTGTCTGGGACTATAAAATACATCATTTACTTACCATCTAGGGTATTGGGAGCTAAGGGAAGAGTGGAGGCTACTGCTAGAAAATTGAAGACCCAAGTTCATCAAGTTTTTAGAATAATTATCGACTTAACACTTGGGAGAGGGAGTAGAAAATATCGACTTAACACCAAGTTCATCAAGTTTTTAGTATAATTATAGATGTCGCAATCCATTTTTAGATAACTAATATCGACTTAACACTTGGGAGAGGGAGTAGAAAATTATCGGATTCTTGTCTAATGAATAATAAGGATTTTTATAACATAACAGGAAATTACACATTGTGGACGCTACGTTAAATCGGACATCTAGATCTTTCGTTCCATTGTTATTTGCTACAATTTGATGTTACATTTAAATTCATTTTTCAATTTAGTTATTCTTGCAAACAAATCTTTTAATTGATTATTCTAAATAAAGTCGAGACTATTTTAAGCACAAGCATTGATATATGTTTATATACACACTCCTTGTGGTATCGACACTTGTACTCAAAAATACATTTTACTATAACTTAACGTCATGCGCTTGCGATCAATCAAGAAAACGCACAAAAGAGGTCCCCGGACGCTTTCTCCGGCTTCCAAACCCGTTCATAATTGGTGACAAGACAATTCGCATACCTCAAAATCATAAAACATTTTCTTTGCATGTCGAGTATACTTACATAGCTTTGTACATACTAACAAATAAAAATGAGTGCCCAAGAAAGTTTTTTTTTGCCAGAAGGCTTGGTTCTGGGGCCGTAAAAACTCGCGCGCCTGAGCGCGGCCCTGCGGCACACGAAAAAACCTTTTTTTTAAACATCACAGTTTAAGCAGTCACACAAAAATGATTATAAATCACTCGTCTCTTGTTCGAAAATTACGAATTTACTGTCAAATTTAAAGTATCAAAAGGTAATACGCTTTATATGTTGAAAGGTTTTACAGAAAGCAAATTCGGTTTTTGAGATCTAAAAACTGATTCAAAATCGTTTCAAGCATTTTTGCTCAAACTTTGCATAACACAAACGAATTTTTACACATCATACGCATCAAAATACTTACTGCGACAAGATCGATGCAGAAATAAATGAATATACATGACTTTACGTCTAAACGCTCGAAGATGACGAATACCGACGTAGTGAATTGAGGGTGATTACCGGGAGACGCTTGCTACACGATTCTTGCTCGAAAAGGGGACGTGTATCTACAGGAATTTTTCAATGACGAGGTGGCTGCTGAAAGAACAATCGAGAACCCTAGGTTTTCTTTAAATTTGCAACACCTGTGTGTGTTATGTGTGTGCGACTATGTGGGTTTAATTAAATAAAAATTTCTGCTTAATTAACTAATTAGGGGCTAAATACAAGTTTAGTTAAATAATTACTAATAAAATAATACTAATCTAATTATTTAACCTCACTAAAATGTTTAATAAAATAATTTACAAGGTTTAAATTCCCCACTACTCAACTTAATATTTTTTTTAAAGCTTAAACTCTAAAAATCACCGAATAAATTAAATTAGACTTTAAAATGCTTAAATTTCATAAATTATTTAAAATATCAATTTTCTTGACTATAAATAAAATATCACATTTTCATAAATCGTCTAAAATGTCGCCGGTCTCTTTTCACGATCCCGTATCGAATATTCGCCTTAAACTTAAAACTTAAGCAGACATTTTATCGTGCTTCAAATAAACGTGTAATAATTTAAAATAATGCAAATCATAAATTATGCATCGTTGAAAATCATTTTTAAAATTAAATAATTTAATAAATACATGCGTTTATGTGTACTGAATTTCGATTCAACATTTCTATTGAGCTGATGTCGGGTACAGTGCCGATTTCTATGGTACGCTATCGTATGGAAGCTGCAGAGATGAAGGAATTGAAAGATCATATTCAGGATTTGCTGGGCAAGGGTTTTATTCACCCGAGTTTTTTTCCATAGGGTGCACCGGTACTGTTTGTGAAAAATAAATACGGCAGCATGCGACTATACATCGATTATAGAGAGTCGAACAGATTCAGTGTCAAGAACAAGTATTGCCTAGGATCGAAGACTTATTTGATCAGCTTCAGGAAGCAGCAGTGTTTTCAAATATAGATCTTCGATCAAGATATCACCAGCTAAAGGTGAAAGAGCTTGATGTGCACAAGACGGAGTTCAGGACGCGTTATGGGCACTACGAGTTCATGGTGATGCCCTTCGTTTTGACTAGCGCGCCAGCGATCTTCATGGATCTCATGAATCGTGTGTTTCAGCCGTATTTGGATTAGTTCATCATAGTCTTTATAGATGACATAATGATCTATTTTAAGAGCATAGATGAGCACTTTCAGCATTTGAGAGCTGAACTGCAGACATTGAAATACAGCCAGTTATATGCCATGTTCAGCAAGTGCGAATTCTAGCTCGACAGGGTGGCATTCTTAGGACACATTATTTCCGGAGATGGAGTCAAGGTTGATCCCAGCGAGGTTGAGGCAGTCATAGATTGGCCAGTGCCTAAGAGTGGGACAGAGATCCATAGTTTCTTGGGTCTAGCTGGGTACTACAGCAAGTTCATACGGGGATTTCCTTCTATGGCGGTACTCATGACCGCTTTAACAAATAAAAATGCCAAATTCATTTGGGGACTAGAATGTCAGGAGAGTTTTGAGAAGCTGAAGCAAGATTTGACTTTAGCACTAGTTCTAGCGATGACATCAGGGCAGGGAGATTTTATTCTTTATACAGATGATTCGAAGCTAGGTCTGGGCACGGTTCTGATGCAGCATGACAAAGTGATAGCCTACGCGTCCAGAGAGCTGAAGTTTCATGAGAAGAAATATCCAACTCATGACCTCGAGCTAGCAGCAGTAGTATTCGCCCTAAAGATTTGGAAACACTATCTGTATGGGGAGAAATGCAAGATTTTCACAGATCACAAGAGATTGAAGTACTTCTTCACACAGAAAGAGATGAATTTGAGAAAATGGATATGGTTAGAGCTGGTGAAGGACTATGACTATGACATTAGCTACCATCCGAGTAAGGCTAATGTGGTAGCCGACTCACTGAGTAGGAAGACTGCAGCGATTTCTCAGTTGTCAGCTCAGAGACCCTTGCAGGCAGAGATTTAGAGATTTGAGCGTGCAGTTTATGCTAGGGGCGATGCTTCTAATCTTTCTACCCTGACAGTACAGTCGACGCTGAAGGATATGATTCCAGCAGGTCAGTATGATGAACAATTACAAAAGTGGAGACTGAGGGATGAGACCAAGGGTCTGAGATTTTATTCTGCCGAGGATGGCATAGTCCGATATCGCGACAGACTGCGGGTTCTTAGTGGTGATTCTCTGAGGGAAGAAATTATGAAGGATGCCCATAGCACCCGTACTCTATTTACCTAGGGAGTACAAAGATGTATAAGGATATGAAATCTTTGTATTGGTGGCCTGGTATGAAACGAGATGTTTTGCTTTTTTTTTTCGAGAGCTTGACATGTCAGCCGGTTATGACAGAGCATCAGATACCTGGAGGAAAGCTGATATTGCTCTCTATTCCTGATTGGAAATGGGAGAACATCACTATTGATTTTGTGACATGGTTACCAATGATAGTTGGAGGGTATAATGCCATTTGGGTGATAGTCGACCGGCTTACCAAAGCAGCACATTTTCTACCAATCATGAAACGTCTACTAATTTTTAAAAAATGTAGAAATATTTTTTTATTTTAAAAGCTTGCATATTCAAAATAACATTTAAACGTTTCGCATATGCATTCTTTTAAAATAAAAAAAATATAAAATAACATTTAAACGTTTCTCATGCATGCGATCTACAGAAAATATAACATAAAAAAATGATCTTAATTATTTGACAGTAAAATCTTGCAGTTTAAAATAGCCATAAACGAATAAAAATCTTAAAATTATCAACGTGTAAAAATGTTTATCTCTTTTCAATCTCATAAATCATAATGCGGAAAAACGTGTGGTCCTCGGGTCGTGTCACCGCACCAGGTCTGCCTACTCAGAGTTCATCACCTCCAGTATCCTCAGCATCAAGCTCACCCGTATCACACACGTCTAGTGAGTCTAAAGACTCAACGCACCTGCACCGTTAATAGCAATTACATATACATAGCACACAACAGTGAAAAATACCATACTCAACATACCTTTCATGAACTTTAAAAAAAACGTCACATAAACATGTCGTGTAAAATCATGACGTGTCAAAACAGCTTATCATTAATCATCGTCCATCATTCATCATTTATCATTTATCGTTCATCATTAATCTTTCATCATTCATCATTTATCATTTATCATTTATTATTGGTGAATTCAGTTCATTAGAGGTGACTATCGTACATCATTTACGATGGATCCATCATACATAGAACCGCGGTACCCGGCTGCTGTCGGACATCGGTGACATGATCACCCATCCACTGTGCCTAGGCCTCATCACCATCATTTACGTATACGTCTTAAACATTTACATGTACTTCGATAGTCACAACTAATTCCCATCATTCAAAACATTACCATTTTCATCACTTATAAAAATCATGAATAAATGCAATTTTTCTTAAATCCAAGCATGCGACGTATATCTTCATAAAATCTTAAAATCATGATCATGATGCATAAACATTTAAAATATCATAAATTTGTGCTTAGGGCGCTGCCAGGACCAAAATCTCACCCTGGATGCAAAATGACCATTTTGCCCCTGGAAACCCAAAAATTATCGTTTCATCCCTGGACCTCTAAAATTGACCCGAAGCTTACCAAACTCCTTAAAATATCCCAAAACATTTTTAAAAGTGTTCTTAGACGTAAACTCGAGCCAAAATCAGAACTTAACCGACTCGTTTAAGAACTTAGAACAGGGTCCCGGTTTTAATCCGAAACGACTCGAAACTTACCCGAAATTATCCCAACTTACTATTATAACTTAAAAACACTATGAATCTCATAATACCATAATAATAGGCCCAAAAATCTCGGCTATTAATTCAGAACAAGAACAAATCTTTTGGCCCTTCTTGTTATGCCACCTCATGCACTACCCTTTCCCAAAACTCACGCCTCTACCCTCAACCCGACGCACCAATCACGAGCCCACAACAGGGACTTAGATAAGAACCTAAGGTACCCAACCGACTCAAACCACCGCCCCCATGCACACTCCTACCAGCCACGAATCGAGAATCAATAACATGCCTCCTACCGAGACCAAATGCATCACTACCTGTCCCGACCGGTTTCCCATCACTCCAGCATGGTTTGAGCCGTTCCAGACCCCAACTCAGACCCACCAGGGCCTGTTCCAGGGCTGGGGAGGCCCCTCGCACAGCTGGTGTAGCAGGAAACTATGGATCGAAGCTTCTTCCCCTCACACCCGATTGGCTCTCAAACTTCACCATTAAAACTTGAACGAATGCACACGAGCACCTAACCTCTACAACCATGGACTGTCCAGACCCTTGAAAACCTTACGCAGCAGCCCCTTGCACCACATATCAGAAAAACCGTGATCACGCTCTTAGAAATGAAGCACGCCGAAAAACCGAAAGGATCTTACATGGAAATGCTTAGATCGAAACATTTTATGCATGAACAATATCATCAGTAAATTACACGGTTATGATGCGGAAAACATGGTGCAAAACGTTCCTGATTATGCTAGAGAAACACAACGAGACGATAGAACCGCAGTCGAGGAGAAAGCTTTTTGCTAGAAGTGAAAAATGGCATAACCGACAACTTGCAGCAGAAATTGACTAGAGGAATTTTTAGTGGGGGAGGTGGGCGGCTACTGAAACCTAATTAGGTTTAGTGGGGAGCTTAGGGAGGTAATTAGGTGTTAAATATAAGGTTTAGGATTAATTAAATGGACCCTAAATGCTAATCAAAAGTTTACAAAGGATTTTAAGCCCAAAAAGCTTAAAAGTAGGCCCATTAAATCAAAACACACTCCCAAAAAATATTTCGTGTTGAAAAGATTTTGAAAATATTAGCCGAACCCTTAAAAAGTCCACTGAATCGATAAAATTTGCGTACCATTAAAAATAAAATCTTGCGGGTAAAAACACCCAAATAAAATCCCATTTTTGAAAATAACCTTAAAAATGTTTTAAATTATTTTATAAAAATATATCGTACAATAAAATAATTTTTCTGAAAAATATCCGGTCTCCGTTCCTCGTTTGAGCGTGAAATGCATCTAGAAACCCTAATGCATGAACTTTTAAAATTTCATGAACTAAATCTTATCATGCAATAATTATGCTTAAAATGCATAAAAAAATTAAACACAAATTAATAAAATAAACATGCATTTAATGCTTTAAAACAAATTAATAAAATACCAAAGATATTTAATAACTTTCATGCATGTGGTTCTCGTGGACCTTCAGATTTTTGGGACGTTACAATTTCCCCTCTTAAATTAAATTTCGTTCCCGAAATTCGCTTATCCTTGATAGTCAAAAAGTTTAGACTCTTACTTATAGTATCCCAATAATCCACGCTTCCACGACGCTACTCTGATAAAATAATAAATCTGATGATACCAACTTTTCCCTGGGTCCGGTCTGGTGAGCTTGAGCTTCAGATCAACAATGTTTGAACCGGAGCGGATGGAACACCACCGGTTTATACGGGCTAATGGATATTGGAAGGTGTCGAAAATTTTCCCGACACGACCACTTCGACCTTTTGATCGGATTTTGGAATAGAGAAATGGGAAGATGCGGTAGGTGAAAGTTAATAATCTCGATCCCCCTGACTATGAAACATATATGGGTATTTATATTGGTTGAGAGGGCTTCTTCCCATACCTTGTCGAAATCTATTTTAGGTATATTTCCTTATAAAATTAAATTCTTCTCCAATCACTGCAAGTCCGGGCCGGATTCCTCGTCACAACTAATCATACGGCGAGATTCTAGCATATTTAAATATTATTCACGCAATTCTTCTCCAATCAGTGCAAGTTCGGCCCGGATTCCTCGTCACATCTAATCATATGGCGAGATTCTAGCATATTTAAGGATTATTCACACTTTTGACATGTGACAAAGTTCTTAAGATAGGAACATGCTCGGATACGTGTGATTCGGCCACCCGGGCTCAGCTGAGCGCCAGGGCTCGGCCGAGCACTACCCTAGTTCTCGACCGAGCACTAGGGTCCGGCCACTAGTGCTCGGCCGAGCCCTACGAGCCCTACCCTGGTGCTCCGCCGAGCTCTACCCCGAGCTCGGTCATCAGGGGTGTGGCTGGGCTTGGTGCTCGACGGGTTATGTTTAAGGTCCTCGGGATGAAAACTCAAGCGTGGTGGAATATTTTGGGGGCATCAGTAGTAACCCCTCCTTGTGGTATAAAAGAAGTATTTGAATTTTAGACCAGTGAATTGTTATGATTGAGCTTGAAACCCTTGAGTTCAACATTGGTTGGGCGAACATCTAGACCGTTCAAGTGATTTACAATATTTTGGTTGGCTAGGATCAGATGGTGGTGCGGATCCCGAGGCCTTTGGATAAGCACGATCCTAGCCTTTTATTCTTGATTTAATCGGACGGCTCCCCTTCGTCTGACCTTCTTATAAATATGGTCTTCCCTTCCTTCCAAAATCTCACAATTCTCTCAATTTCTCTCCCCAGTTACGAAGCGTCTCCCGCCCTTTCGACGTTCTCGGTTCGGCCAACTGTTTTGAGTTCGGTAACCTCTCGCTCCCAACTCTGTTCTTCTTCACTACTTTCGTAAGTTATTCTTCCTGTGTTAATTACAATTCTTTGGTTAAGGCATGGATGAAGTTATTGGCACTCCTTCCCCCTCCCCTTCGAAGACTTCGGTGGAACTTCCCTGGTACAAAATTAAGGCTTCGGTCTTAGGGTATGATGATGTCCCTAGGATTAGAGAGTTGTCAGGACTATCTTCGGATATTGATATTCATATCCCTGAGATTACAGATAGGGCTCATCTCCCTCCCGACAGATATTGCACATTTTATTTGGACCAACTGGAGATGGGTCTTCGGTTTCCTATCTCCAGGATAGTTCAGTGCCTATGTGATCACTACCTGATATGCCCCAGTCAGTTAGCTACCAATTCCTTTAGCACGCTTCTGGCTTTAGGAATATTGCTTAGGTATTTCGACCTAACCCTCTCCGTAGCCCTCTTAGACCGCTTTGTGAAAATCAAAAGAAAAGAAATTGGTCGGTTTTACCTATCACCCCGGCCCGGGTGTGATTTTCTGGGCAGGAACCCTTCATCTCACAAGGGTTGGATGAACAGATACTTTTATGTAGAGTCAGAGCCTTTTACTTGGCACTGCGATATGGCTTGGGCCGAGTAGTTAACCCTTAGAGATCCTCCCACACCTAGGCGTGCCATCAACCTGACCCGCTTCCTCGCTAGTACTTCGGAAAGGTGTTTTGACGTCAAGAGCCTGGTCCAGGATGATCTTCTTTGTGAATTTAAGTTCTGCAAAAAAGGAGTCGAAGTGGAGGGGGACATAGGTATATTTGCCTTCAGCCTTTACACTTTCTCATTGAAAGCCAATATTTATGCTGAATCCATGTTTCTTTTGCTTCTTATGTCTTCCCTTACCCAACATCTTCATTTTCTCCTTCACTTTTTTTTTTGTTTATTTTTTATTTTTTTATGTTTTTACAGACCAAAGGATCATGAAGTCGGAAATGCTCCAGAATATGAAGAGGAGGAAAGCTGAGATAGGAGCTTCTTCCAAATCCTCCACTGCCGAAGCCAAAGGGAAACAAAAGAAAGTGCCCGTGGAGACTGATGGGCAGCCAACGAAGAAGACTCTCAAGACCACTGCTTCGTTCCCGACCCCCCAAGGCTCTGGGAAGAGGATACACAGTCCATCCCCCATTCATGAGCACCATGATTCCGAAGAGGTTGAGCTGGAGGCACCCCTCGACCATGGGACTTCCTTCATAGCACATCCCTCCGGACCGGAAGCTTTAAATTTTGTTCGACACTTGGTGTCCTCTGAAGATCTTACCATTGTGAAGGCTGCCACCGACCTTCAAGCCATAGAGGCTATGTCCCTTAACTTTATGCAGGTAGTTAGTTTTGTTTCTTTCGCATCACTAATTTTTTTTCTTTTTTCTTTTTTCTTTTTTTTTGAACATATGTCTTCTCTATGCATGCTCTGGTTTGGGGAGGCGAAGTCACTGGTCGGATATGTGGAGCCATGGAGATGGCTAGCTCCTCCCAAAAATCAATGAATGACGTCCTCAGTCGACAAGGGGAACTTATGAGGCGTATGGAAGATCTCCACACGAAAAGTGAGGCAGAGAAGGTGGATTTCCTAGCCCAACTTGAAGCTGTCCGAGCTCATGCACAAGTCCTTGAGGACAAAGCCGCTTGGGCTGAGCAGAAGGCACTTCACTTCGAGGAACAACTGCGAAAGAAAGACCATGACGTCGAGGCGATGTTGCTTCAGAAGAAGGAAGAGTTCATCCACTCTTCGGAATTTGATTCGTTGTGCTCGAACAAAGCTACTTCTTACTTCGAGCATGGGTTTAATGTAGGTATTGCTCAAATACGGGCCAACTGGTATTCCGAAGCCGAACACCCTTTTTCCTTCCTCGATGTGTTTAAGGCCTTGGAGGACATGCCCGAGGAGGAAGGGATGGGCAACAGAGAATTAAGACTTAGACATCAAGGAGGAAGTGGGGGGGCTCTCCGAACGACGCCTTTTTTCTTTGCTCAATATATTTGTATTCTTAGTGTTCTATGTCTTTTCCGTCGGACTTACCAGTATTTGAAATTATGTCTTTAATTTTAATTGATTAAGTGTTTTGGTTATCTTTATATCTCATCGTTGAATGCGGTATCGAATTTTTCTCTTGTTTTCGACCCTGGAGCCGAGCTTTAGATCGTGCCGAACACGAGGTCTAACTCTCGTTTTACTGCCGAGCGCGAAGTCGCGAGGTCAGGCTTTCTTTTTATTGCTGTGCACGAGGTAGGGCTTTTAATCTTGGCGAACGCGAGGTCGGACTTTTAACCGTGCCGAACGTGAGGTCGGACGTTCTTTTTATTGCCGAGCGTGAGGTCGGACTTTTAATTGTGCCGAACGCGAGGTCGGACGTTCTTTTTATTGCCGAGCGCGAGGTCGGACTTTTAATCGTGCCGAACGCATGGTCGGACGTTTTATTGCCGAGCGCAAGGTCGGACTTTTATAGGTTTATTTCGATTAAGAAAGATGATTTATCAACGCCCCATCTTATTCATGTTTTCGAAAATAAAGACATAATTTCATAAAATGAAGATAAAACTATTTTAATGGGTTGAGACTATGACTAAGCATAATATTTCTTCAAGTGTTGGACGTTCCACGGGCGCTTGGTTTTCTTTCCCTCAGCATCTTCTAAATAGTAAGCTGCAATTCCTGCTTTCCCAATAACTTTGTAGGGTCCCTCATATTTCGGGTCTAATTTTCCTCTCTCTCCCTGAAACTGGATTCTCTTCATGACCAGATCCCCTGTTTCGAACGGCCGGGGCCGCACCCTTTTGTTGTATGCTCGAGCCATCCTCCTCTGGTAAGCAGCCATCCGAACAGCTGCTCGATTTCTCTTTTCCTCTATTAGGTCCAAATCCATGGCCCTCCATTCATTGTTATTTGGTCCATATCCTATCACCCGAGCACTTTCTTGTCCGATTT
The DNA here is from genome assembly GCF_022965805.1 of Primulina eburnea. NCBI lineage: Eukaryota > Viridiplantae > Streptophyta > Magnoliopsida > Lamiales > Gesneriaceae > Primulina > Primulina eburnea. The sequence goes on along the minus strand of NC_133112.1, from coordinate 15,015,937 downwards.
CTGCTGGCAGGACAGCCTCAGTACCATACACTAAGTTATACGGTGTTTCTCCCGTTCCGATCCGAGCCATTGTTCGGTAAGCCCACAATACACTTGGTAGTTCCTCAACCCATTTCCCCTTGGCAGAGTCCAGACGTGTTTTAATAGCGTGCACAATGGATCTATTAGTGACCTCGACCTGTCCATTGCTCTGGGAATAAGCCATCGATGTAAATATATGCTCTATCTTCATCTCCTTACACCATTCCCGAACTTTAGAGCCACAAAATTGTCTCCCATTGTCAGATATAAGCCTCCTTGGTATCCCAAAGTAGCACACCAGGTTCTTCCATAAAAATTTTAAGATCTCCCCTTCAGTGATTTTAGCCAACGGTTCGGCTTCCATCCATTTAGAGAAATAACCCACTGCTACTAATAAGAATTTTCTTTGACCTGTGCTTATGGGAAATGGTCCCACAATGTCTATGCCCCATTGATCGAAAGAACATGGGGAGACAACTGACCTCATATGTTCGGTTGGTTGCCATTGTAAATTAGCATGCTTTTGACAATTGTAACAGGACCTTACCATCATGAGCGCATCTTTTTTCATGGTTGGCCAGAAGAAGCCTGCCATCAAAGCCTTCCGAGCCAAAGCTACACTCCCTAGGTGATTACCACAACACCCTTCATGGATTTCTCGAAGGACATAACCAGCTTATTCTGGACCCAAACACTTCAATAGAGGTCTAGAAAAAGATCTCTTATACAGTATTCCATCCAGGAGCGAGAAGCGGAGTGCCCTCCTCTGGACTTTTCGAGCTCTTTTTGATTCATCCGGGACTTTCCCATGAGATAAGTATTGCTGAATCTCGTATCTCCAATCTTCTTCCAACATATCTACTTTCTCAGCTTGGAGATGATCAATTAGCGAGACAAGCTCTTGTCCGACTAGCTCTGGTTCCGGGGGATGATCAAGAGAACTGGCCATTTTGGCCAACCTATCTGCCGCTTCATTCTCAGCTCGAGAGATTTGTTTCATGATTAACTCTGAGAAGTCCTCCTTAGCTTTTTAAATAGCTTGGGCGTATCTGACCATTTTCTTATTTTTCACCTCGAACTTACCCTTACTTTGCTGTATTACCAATTGAGAATCAGAATAGAGGACGGCCCGAGTAACACCCATGCTTCGAGCAGCCCTTAGTCCGATCAAAAGTGCTTCGTACTCGGACTCGTTATTGGAGGCTCGGAAGTTCAGCCTCACCGCAACCTTGGTCTCTTCCCCCCAAGGAGATATTATTACGATTCCGACCCCACTTCCTGTTCGACAAAAAGAACCATCCACGAAGATCTTCCATTGTTCTTCCTCCGATACTTGAACAGTCTCCGCCAGAAAGTCACCTAAAGCCTGGGCTTTAATAGCAATTCTGGGCTCGAACTTGATATCATATTCACTGAGCTCGGTAACTCACTTAATCAATCTTCCCGAAGTATCTGGATGTGAGACAATCTTCCCCAGGATGCTGTTAGTGAGGACAGTGATAGGATGTGATAAGAAGTAAGGCCTCAATTTTCTGGCCATGATGACGAGGGCCAAGGCCAACTTTTCCTGAGTAGTATAATTGAGCTCTGCCCCCTTTAAAGCGTGACTCACAAAATAGACTGGTTGATGAACTGCATCATCTCTTCTGACGAGAACCGAACTCGCAGCCTGAGGAGTGACTGCCAAGTACACGAAGAGATCCTCTCCAGGGACGGGTTTGTTCAGGATAGGGAGTTCCCTAAGAAATGTTTTCAGCTCCTGCAGTGCTTTCTCACTCTGATCATTCCATTCAAAATTTTTAGTTTTCCGAAGTACCATAAAGAATGGGAAACTTCGATCTGCGGATCGAGATATGAATCGGGCTAGAGCGGCGATCCTTCCTGTCAGTCGCTGCACTTCTTGGATGTTTCGAGGAGAACCCATAGAGGATAGTGCTTGCACTTTTTCTGGATTAGCCTCAATGCCTCTGCGAGTCACCATGTACCCCAAAAACTTCCCCTGTCTGAACTCCGAACAAACACTTGCTAGGGTTCAGCTTCAACCTGTACTCCCGCAGAGTCTGAAAAGTTTCATCCAGATATGTCACAAACTGGCCGACGACCTTGGACTTGATCAATTTATCATCCACATAGACCTCAATGTTCCTCCCAATCTGCTTTTTGAAGACCTTATCCATAAGCCTCTGATAGGTAGCGCCAACATTCTTTAACCCAAATGGCATTACTACATAACAGAATGTCTTATCGGATTTGAAAAAACTGACCTTGCTTCTGTCCTTTTCCGCCAAGGAAATTTGGTGATATCCTTGATATGCATCAAGGAAACAAAGGAGCTCATGTCCTGCCGTGGAATCGACCAATTGATCTATCCTCGAGAGAAGATAACAGTCTTTAGGACATGCCTGGTTTAAATCGCGGAAGTCCACACACATCCGCCATTTTCCAGCTGACTAAGGGACCAAGACCACATTAGATAACCATGTTGGGAAATAGATTTCTTGAATGTGTCCCGCTCTTAATAAGTCTTGCACTTGTTCCTTGATGATAGCATCTTTCTCGGGACCGAAATGTCTCTTCTTCTGTATCACATGTCGGCATTCATTCGAGACGTTCAACTTATGCTCCATCACCTCCCTCCTAACCCCTTGGAGTTCGGACGGACACCAAGCAAATACATCTTTATTTTTCTCCAAACACTGGACCAATTGTTCTTCAAGGGCTCTTCCAAGGTTCGAGCTATCCTCACGACTCCGGATGGGGAATTTAGGATAAGCTCTTCACACACGTCTTCCGAAATACCCTCCTCTGCTTCTTCGATTAGATGAAATTGATCGAGTCCCCTAGATTCAGGTCGACTTGGATGTTCAATTTTAGCCGATTTTTGCTCAACCCTTACTTCTTCCACATAGCATTTTCGAGAAGTCTTTTGATCTCCCGTAATCTCTCCTACCGCTTCTCCGACAGGGAACTTGATTTTCTGGTGTAGTGCCGAGGCAATTGCCATTAAAGCGGCTATGGCTGGTCTCCCCATAATAACATTGTACGATGAAGGGGCATCAACTATCACAAAGTTGATAATTCGGGTCTTTCTAGTATCCCCACTCCCTAGAGAGAGAGAGAGAGAGAGAGATTGACGACTCCAAGGGGGTGTATTGCATGCCCGTGAATCCAAACAATGATGTGGAGATAGGCTCTACCGTGTATTCGCCCAAGTCCATCTGATCCATTGCTTCTTTAAACAAAACGTTGATAGAACTTCCGGAGTCCACAAAGATACGAGCAACCTCGTAATTGGCGATCATAGCTCGGATAACCAATACATCATTATGTGGGTCGGCCACCCCCTTCATGTCCTCGGGTCCAAAAGTAATCATTAGTCCTGAGCGTGTCCTAGCACTGCTAATCTCCATGTTCTCCAATCTTCTGCTGCTAGCTTTCCTGGCCCGGTTGGAGTCTCCGTCTGTAGGCCCACCCTGATATCATATTAATTACCCCTCGCAGGGGATGGTTGTTCTCGAGGCTCTGCCCTCCGCATATTCGGGTTAGCATTTTGAAAGTTTTCCCTTTGATTCGGAGCCATTCTCCTTTCAGGGTAATTTTCCTCCCGAGTTCTCTTAGGGGGTCGGTGCCTACCACCTGGAATGGCTAGGATCGCTTTCATTTCTGGATCTCTCTGGATGGAATCGTTCTATTTCTTGATTCAAATGATGACATTCATCGGTAGTATGACCATAATCCTTGTGAAATCCGCAATACTTTTCTGACCTGGGGTTACGAGGTCCTCTGTCACTACTCCGAGGTCTTCGAATGAGCTGTCGTTCATCACATAGTTCCAATGCTCGGGCTTTGTTGACTTTCAAAGGTGTGTAAGCGGCGAATTTCCCAAGCAACGTGGGTGGTTCGAAACGTCCGAACCTTGGCGCGAGATCGGTGGATCAGGACGTCTCGCATAGCCTTGGCCGAGGCCTTGGGTTCACTTTTCCTAGCCATTTGTACTTCTTCCACGTTCATATACTTCTATGCCCTCGCCAAGAGTTCTTCGAAAGTAGCTGGGGACTTTTTTACTAACGACTTGAAGAAATCACCACCTCTTAGCCCTTGTGTAAAGGCACTAATCAGTATATCTAGGGTAGCCGAGGGAACATCGATGACCATCTTGCTGAACCTTTTAACAAAATCTCGTAGGCTCTCTTGTTCTTGTTGTTTAACATTGAATAAACTCAGAGCCGTCAAGGGATGTTTCTTGCTGCTTGCAAACTGGTGAAGAAAGGCTCTTCCGAAGTCTTGAAAATATTTGATGGTCCCTGGCCTAAGCACATTGAACCACTGTTGGGATGACCTTACCAAAGTGGTTAAGAAGACCCTACACTTGATCGGGTCTGAGTATTGGTGCAGTAATGCCGCGTTCTCAAATCGGGATAGATGCTCTTCCAGATCCCCCGAGCCGTCGTATTCTCCGACGTTAGGAATCTGAAATTTTGAGGTAATTCGGCAGCAATATCTCGGCCGAGAAAGGGATCCCTCGAGCCAGAAGGGGTGGAGGAGGGGGTGCATTCCTCTCTTCCCTAAGACGTTCCATCTCCTCCCTTAATCTTTGTATCTATTGCCTCTGAGCTTCACGATCCTCTCCCGGCAGAAGGATTGTTGTCTGGTCTTTGGGCCAAGACTTGTTCGACAGTTGTTGTGATCAGTCGGACGAGCTCGGCCATGTTGGACATTGGTTGATTATCCTCTCCCGATCGACTCCTGGTACTTGCCATCTTATCTCTCTTTCAAATTTCCCACAGACGGTGCCAATTGATGATATCAACTTTTCCCTGGGTCCGGTCTGGTGATTTTGAGCTTCAGATCAACAATGTTTGAAACGGAGCGGATGGAACACCACCGGTTTATACGGACTAATGGATATTGGAAGGTGTCGAAAATTTTCCCGACACGACCACTTCGACCTTTTGATCGGATTTTGGAACAGAGAAATGGGAAGATGCGTTAGGTGAAAGTTAATAATCTCGATCCCCCTGACTATGAAACATATATGGGTATTTATATTGGTTGAGAGGGCTTCTTCCCATATCATGTCAAAATCTATTTTAGGTATATTTCCTTAAAAATTAAATTCTTCTCCAATCACTGCAAGTCCGGGCCGGATTCCTCGTCACATCTAATCATACGACGAGATTCTAGCATATTTAAATATTATTCACGCAATTCTTCTCCGATCACTGCAAGTTCGGGCCGAATTCCTCGTCACATCTAATCATATGGCGAGATTCTAGCATATTTAAGGATTATTCACGCTTTTGACATGTGACAAAAGTTCTTAAGATAGGAACATGCTCAGATACGTGTGATTCCGCTACCAGGGCTCAGCCGAGCGCCAGGGCTCGGCCGAGCATCAGGGCTCGGCCAAACCTCGGCCGAGCACTACCCTAGTGCTCGGCCACTAGTTCTCGGCCGAGCACTAGTGCTCGGCCACTATGAGCCCTACCCTGGTGCTCGGCCCAGCTCTACCCCGAGCTCGGTCATCAAGGGTGTGGCTGGGCTTGGTGCTCGACGGGTTATGTTTAAGGTCCTCGGGATGAAAACTCAAGCGAGGTGGAATATTTTGGGGGCATCAAAATCTTAATGTCCATTATGTTTTCCCAGGTCTCGATCAACTCTACTTTCTAAATCCTCGTTTGCGAAACTCCACTTATAACGACCGATGGTGACCTAGTTCCATTTTTCTATAACCTCAAATTTCAACTTTTCTCGAACTTATCAATATTAGAAATGGCAGTCCGAATTTTATTGTGTCTTATTTTTCTTATACTACACCCGTAATGTTCATTGATCTATTACATTTGTATTTATGCAGTTCACCCTAAGAAAACTTAGCACCAAAATTTACTGGTCGATTTCTATCCTCGATAATACACTCAAAATTTAAACTTTATCTCAATCCCATAATAATATTAGTCTAAGATCCTCGAATCAAATCTTTATCTTATGACACCAAACTTTCGTAACTTAACTATTTAAAAGTACATTCCCAATATAAAATTGTTACAAATCTTAATCTTCGAGTAACGTTAATCCATAAAATCCAAATATACAATATCGATCTTCTACCTATATAATAAAACCTTCTAGTATTAATTACTGTTTAAACTATTATCTATAACGTACCGTACTTTACTACTTAAAACTATTGTTGAAAATTAAAAATTTTCTTAAATATAAACATCCATACGGTCGTCAACTCATCGTTCATAAAAATATCTTTGAAATCCTCATGCACCAATAAAATCTTGCTAACAAAATGCTTGTTCCAAACATATCTCACCAAAACATAAAATTAGAGTGTTTTAAACTTGCATAAAAACATTAAAATAACGTGGGCGGTCCTCGGGTCTAGCCTCCCGCTCAGTCCAAGCTTGCTCCTTGGTTTCCACCTTCTGTCTCCTCATAGACATCCTCACCTGCATCGATCAAGTCTAGTGAGTCTAAAGACTCAACACTTATAAACTGAAAGTAACAAGTACTACATAATAAAACCACATGTACTTTAAAATAGAATATACATACTTGAAGCTTGGCTTTGAAATGAACTTGAACTTGTATACATACATAGACGTGCCTTAACTTGAAAACCTTCATAAACATGCTAGCATACTTGATCATACTTAAACATACACGATTTCATTTTGCGTAGAGGCATGTTTCAAAGCAAGTGACCCATACATAATAAACGCCTGATCAGACAAACCACAGTACTGGGCGGACAGAACGTATCCACTGCCACATACATGAGATCTCCGTTCATGATTTAACGGGCTGGTTTGTCCCCGTTCATAATTTAACACTTTTCCAACGACGATCTAACCCGATCATAATTTAACGGGGTGGAGAGGTCCTTGGCCACGTTCGCCGACTTCCAAACCCATTCATAATTTGGTCACAAGACCTATAGCATACCTCAAAAACTTGAAATATTTTTTTTGCACGTCAACACATTTACTTAGCGTTGAGGGATTCGTTGGATTTCATTTAGGGTCGCTGCAGCACATACTAACATGAATTTCAACACTTATCTTGCATACTTAGATGTAGATATTCTTGCTCACCACCGAATTAAACAGCTTATGACATTCTAGATCACTCGGGACTTGACCTCGTTAATTATTCGTACTAACCCATGACATCGAACCCCGAACAATCTCTAAAATGTCGTGGGACCATTTCCCAAAAATAGAAGACATGAACTCACTATAGAACTTGAAAAGACAAAAGGACAACATATTTTTACAGATTGGGCCGCGCTCGGGCCGTAAAACTTTACCGCTCTAGCGCCAGGTCTACTGGAAAGAACTCTCGGACATAAAGGGTGGCGCTCGAGCGGTAAACAGTTACCGCTTGGTCGCTGAGCAAACTGGACTCCGCGACTAGAAACTTATACTCTCCAATCTCGATTACACATACAGTGAACATCGCCTCGAGACTCATCCTAAGACACTATGATTCAAGCTCGACTCCATAAAAATGTCCCAAACGTTCCCAAAGAAGCGACGCACCACACGCACACAATAAAACTCATAACTCTAATTTTGACACCAAAATAGTTTTCACGACTACTCGTCCTCTCAAGTGCCTAACGACGTAAAACAAAACGTCAATGACCATCCAAACATCGTTAACAACATACCTAACACAGCAGTGATCACCCGTCAATCCCCAACAAAGCCTGCAACCATAAAACTTCAAGAACACATCAACATCATTATTTTCTGAAAACGCAGTTTGAGCAGTCCCACGAAAAACACCATAACTCACTCAATTTTTATCCAAATAACTTGGATTTTATATCATATCGAAGGTATCAAAAATTTCTACATTTTTCAAGTTAAAGTTTTCTCAAAATCCCGACCGCAAAATCGCAGTTTTCAGCAGAACAGTAAGTTACGAGATTTCAGATCTAAAAAGTATTTCAAAACGCATTCAAATCATTTTCCGCTCAAACGACGAATGTCACACATGAATTTTTATGCATAAAAATAACACAACACATAATATGACAAGATCGATGCAGAAAGAACAGAATATACATGCCTTTTGATATTTAAAAATACCGTAACGACGATACCGAAGCGGAACAAGTGCGAGGATTGATCCGGGACGAACGTGACACTAATTTCTTGCAATAAAAACACTGAAATTTTCTGGATAATATGGAGAGGGAGGGGGCGGCTACTGTGTATCTTAAAACCCTAGGTTTCTTTCTCAAAAAAATGAGATGGAAGAATGTGTGTCTGCAAATAAAATATGTGTGTGTGACTTACGTGAGTGGTGTGGGTAATAATGTGTGTGTGCGTGAGTCTTAGTAAATTAAGGGAATATAATATGCTAAATTAACAATTAAAAATACTAATTAAAAGATAATCCCCTCATTTACTAGACTCACGCACACATACAGTATTACACACCCCACTCACGTAAGTCACACACACATATTTTATTTGCACACACACATTCTTCCATCTCATTTTCTTGAGAAAGAAACCTAGGGTTCTAAGATACACAGCAGCCGCCCCATCCCTCTCCATATTCTCCAGCAAATTTCAGTGATTTTATTGCAAGAAATTAGTGTCACATTCGTCCCGGATCAATCATTGCACTCGTTCAGCTTCGGTATCGTCGTTATGGTATTTTTAAATATCAAAAGGCACGTATATTCTGTTCTTTCTGCATCGATCTTGTCATATTATGTGTTGTGTTATTTTTATGCGTAAAAATTCATGTGTGACATTCGTCGTTTGAGCGGAAAATGGTTTGAATGCGTTTTGAAATACTTTTTAGATATGAAATCTCGTAACTTACTGTTCTGTTGAAAACTGCGATTTTTTGGTCGGGATTTTGAAAAAACTTTCAACGCATAAAAAACCTTCGATATGAGATAAAATTCGAGTTATTTGGATAAAAAGTGAGTGAGTTATGGTGTTTTTAGTGGGACTGCTCAAACTGCGTTTTATGAAAATTATGATATTGATGTGTTCTTGAAGTTTTATGGTTGCAGGCTTTGTTGGGGATTGACGGGTGATCGCTGCTGTGTTAGGTATGTTTTTAAAGATGTTGGGATGGTCATTGACAGTTTTGTTTCGTGTCGTTAGGCACTTGAGAGGACGAGTAGTCGTGAAAACTATTTTGGTGTCAAAATTAGAGTTATGAGTTTTATTGCGTGCGTGTGGTGCGTTGCTTCTTTGGGAACGTTTGGGACATTTTTATGGAGTCGAGCTTGAATCATAGTGTCTTAGGATGAGTCTCGAGACGTTGTTCGCTGTATGTGTAATCGAAATTGGAGAGTATAAGTTTCTAGTCGCGGAGTCCAGTTTGCTCGGTGCCCGAGCGGTAACTGTTTACCGCCCGAGCGCCGCCCTTTCTCTCCAAGTGTTCTTTCCAGTAGACCTGCGGTCGAGTGGTAAAGTTTTACCGCACGAGCGCGGCCCTATCTGTAAAAATATGTTGTCCTTTCGCCTTTTCAAGTTCTATAGTGAGTTCATGTCTTCTATTTTTGGGAAATGGTCCCACGACATTTTAGAGATTGTTCGGGGTTCGATGTCATGGGTTAGTACGAAGAATTAACGAGGTCAAGTCCCGAGTGATCTAGAATGTTATAAGTTGTTTAATTCGGTGGTGATCAAGAATATCTACGTCTAAGTATGCAAGATAAGTGTTGAAATTCATGTTAGTATGTGCAGCAGCGGCCCCAAATGAAATCCAACGAATCCCTCAACGCTAAGTAAATGTGTTGACGTGCAAAGAAAATATTTTCAAGTTTTTGAGGTATGCTATATGTCTTGTTACCAAATTATGAATGGATTTGGAAGTCGGTGAACGTGGCCGAGGACCTCTCCACCCCGTTAAATTATGAACGGGTTAGATCGTGGTTGGAAATCGTTAAATCATGAACGGGGACCAACCAGCCAGTTAAATCATGAACGGGGATCTCATGTATGTGGCAGTGGATACGTCCCTGTCAGGCCAGTATTGTGGTTTGTCTGATCAGGCGTTTATTATGTATGAGTCACTTGCTTTGAAACATGCCTCTACGTAAAATGAAGTTGTGTATGTTTAAGTATGATCAAGTATGCTAGCATGTTTATTAAGGCTTTCATGTTAAGGCACGTCTATGTATGTATGCAAGTTCAAGTTCATTTCAAAGCCAAGTTTCAATTTTGTATGTTCTATTTTAAAGTGCATGTGGTTTTATTATGTAATACTTGTTACTTCCAGTTTATACGTGTTGAGTCTTTAGACTCACTAGACTTGATCGATGTAGGTGAGGATGTCTATGAGGAGACAGGAGGTGGGGACCAAGGAGCAGGCTTGGACTGAGCGGGAGGCTAGACCTGAGGATCACCCACGTTATTTTAATATTTTTATGCAAGTTTAAAAACACTTTGATTTTATGTTTTGGTGAGAGATGTTTGGGACAAGCATTTTGTTAGCAAGATTTTATTGGTGATGGAGGATTTCAAAGATATTTTTATAAACGATGAGTTGACGACCGTATGGATGTTTATATTTAAGAAAATTTTTAATTTTCAACAATAATTTTAAGTAGTAAAGTACGGTACGTTACAGATAATAGTTTAAACAGTAATTAATACTAGAAGGTTTTATTATATAGGTAGAAGATCGATATTGTATATTTGGGTTTTATGGATTAACGTTACTCGAGGATTAAGATTTGTAACAATTTTATATTGGGAATGTACTTTTAAATAGTAAAGTACGGTACGTTACAGTTGGTATCAGAGCCGACCTCTCTTAGTACGGTGCGATTCGAGGACGAACCAAGCGGAAGCTGGTGGGCATGTGAGGCCCGGGGCCGACGAGGGCGGGGGGTGATCGCCGGTGCCATCAGTTGCAAGGACAATGAGCGGCTCCTGGCAGGCTTCTAGGTGGAGGGTGAAAGGAATCGATTTAGGTGACCGAAATGCACAACGGAAGCTACAAAATTTTCGAAAATCACATTTTCTTGCAAGGAAATTTTCGGCCACCATGTGTACTAGTGTAGCATATACAAAAATCTCAACTTTCAAGCATAGGGTGTTGAGAAAATTACCTATCAATCTCAAAGATTGATTGTGGCTCCAACTAAGGTGTAAACACCTTAGCTCCTGAAAAGGATGACAATCTACAAGCCTCCTCCTCCAAGTCCTTGAATCTTTCCTTCAAATTAAGCCCACCACCAACTAGGTAGATCCCCTCATATTTTGCACTAGAAAAATATGAGGATTTTTCAAAGAGAAGTGTGGTGTTCCTCAACAAATTGAAGAACAAAAAATGGAGAGAAAACTTGGAGAGAAAGTGAATAGTATTTTCGGCACTATTCATCCCTAGGAGAGAAGGAGAGACATTTTTTTGGTTGTGGGAAAAGTTGTTCCAAAAAGTTGCATGTCATGCCTTGAAAACTCAAAAAGTAGTCTCCCAACCTTTCACCTCCCATGCATGCATATTATATGGTTTTTTATCAAAATAAAAACCATGGACTAAATTTAATTATCTCAAACATATTTGAGACTAATTAAACATTACTTGAATTTACACAAGTCCCACTAGTTAAATAATTAATTTAAATTGAGCTCTACAAGACTCAATATAATTTAATTAATTCAACACTTGAATTAATTTAATTATTTGGACTCTACTAGGTCCACTAGTGTTTAATTAATTCAACACTTGAATTAATTTAATTTAGTCCATAATAATGTTTATGAAAATCACAATTTTCAAATGCATTATTCACTTGGCCAACTTTTAATTTAGGAACACTTCCATAAATTAAAATTGACATTTCTCTCATAGAAGTCATACTTCTATTTTTCTTTACACTTATAAACTCATTTATAAGTTGTTCAACACATTGAACTAGTTTCTCCTTTATAGAAGTCATACTTCTAATTTTCCTTACGCTTATAAACTCCTTTATAAGCCGTTCAACACATTGAACTATTTTTACTTCTCAACGGGATCTAGAAAGCTAGCACTTGTGTGGCCCTCAATGGTTCATTGATACAACTAGCCGTGGGTTCACATCTCCATGTGATTTGGACTAAACATGTCCTTATATGAGCATACCCCAATTGCTCCATTCTTATTTATCAACACCTTGATAATAAGAACGTCAGAACTCAAGTCTGATAGTACCCAACCAATCATGTTAAATGCCTAGCAGCATCGCTTACATGATTCCCTAGGTATCAAATGATAGTGCCTGCAAGAACCATTCAATTATGGTTAACGTACAGTACGGTCCCTTCAACTCATATATCCCGACCGATTCGACAACCATTGGTTTATCGAGAGTTGTCAATGAATCGATACTATGTGTCATGTCGTAGTTGCATCGATGGTGTAATCTATGAAACACCTTTCATAATTACAACCATACTCTGGCCAGAGATTTCGATCTACATACAAATGATAACACATAGGATATCCATACCCGAAGGTAAGCGGTGAATCCCCGACTACAATGCATCGACTCCTATGTGTTTCGACAGAACACCCAACCTTGCCACCTGATGACCCTATAAGAGTCGGTAAACAAGTCAAAGTGTAATTCTAGCACATAGAGTCTCAATGTTGTCCCGGGTCATAAGGACTAATTCTGTACAACCATAAACTAGGACATTTCCACTCGATAAGTGAGAACCACTTGGAAAGTCCTTTTATGGAGGGTTGTTCAGCGCACTCTACAAGGAGCACCTATCTGCATGTTCGGACATCACAATGTCCCCTACCAATGAAACATGGTACTCACATCGCAGATACTAGTCTCGAACTCGAGCGGCCTATATCCTTCTTAGTGGCGGCTGAATCGACTAGAAACCGTTTAGAATATACAGTATTACAAATATGAGTTTCATGATACTCATCATATGAGCATCTCATATTCTTTCTACTATTTGTATATTCAAGGGATTTATCTATGCAACTAGCATGGGTATACAGATAAAGATGTGCCAAAATAATAATATCAAATATTACTAAAATAAAGATTGCTTATACATAGAGTTTCATTGTGAACACTCGGCCAACACTTGGCTCGACGGGCACCTACTCTAACAATCTCCCACTTGCACTAGAGCCAACTACCCATATGCTTTAAACCCATTGATTCGCGATGCTTGTCGAATAATGGTCCAGGTAAAGGCTTAGCTAGTGGATCAATAACATTGTCTGCGGAGCCGACTGTGTCAAAAGACACTTCTCTACTTTCCACAATCTCTCCGAGGATGTGGTACTTTCTCAATACTAGTTTGGATTTCTGATGAGACCTAGGCTCCTTTGCTTGAGCTATAGCTCCCGTGTTGTCACACAACACCGGGATAGGAGCAACTCCATTAGGAATGACGCCCAACTCTTGGACGAAATTCCTTATCCAAACAGCCTCCCTTGCTGCATCTGATGCAGCAATGTATTCGGCCTCTGTGCTGGAATCCGTAATATTGTCTTGCTTGGAACTCTTCCAAGAGACTGCAGCACCATTGAGCATGAATACAAAACCAGAGGTTGACTTCGAGTCATCGATATCGCTTTGGAAGCTAGAGTCGGTATAGCCTTCCAATTTTAGTTCTCCACCCCATAGACCAAGAACACATTATTGGTCCTTCTCAACTACTTGAGGATGTCTTTCACAGCTTTCCAGTGTGGAAGACCAGGGTTCGATTGATATCTACTCACTACACTTAGTGCGAAAGCCACGTCAAGACGTGTAGATATCATCCCATACATGATGCTACCAATTGCCGAAGCATACGGAATGCGTGTCATCGCCACTATCTCTGCATCAGTCTTGGGAGACAGACTTGGATAGGGACACGCCATGACACATTGGTAGGTGTCCTCCCTTGGACTCATCCATCGAGAACGGCTTCACGATGGTATCAATGTATGTGGACTGGGTGAGACCAAGCAATCTTCTCGATCTATCTCAATAGATCTGTATTCACAATACAAAAGATGCTTCACCCAAGTCGTGCATCAAGAACTTACTCGTTAACCATATATTAGTTGAATGCAACATTCCTACATCATTCCCAATGAGTAGAATGTCATCAACATACAACACCAGGAATGTCACAACACTCCCACTGACCTTCTTATACACATAGGGTTCCTCAGGATTCTTAGTAAATCAACTCTTTGATTGTACTATCGAATCTAAGGTTCCAACTCCTAGATGCCTGCTTTAGACCATAAATAGATCTTTGAAGTTTGCATACCATATGCTCACTTCCGACAGATATAAACCCTCCAGGTTTGAGACATGTAAATAACTTTCTTAAAATCCCCATTAAGAAAGTTTGTCTTGACATCCATCTGCCATATCTCACAGTCATACCATGCAGCTATGGCTAGCAAAATCCTTATGGACTTGAACATTGCGATTGGAGAAAAGGTTTCTTCAAAGTCAACTCTTTGTCTTTGAGTATATCCTTTTGCCACCAATCGCGCCTTGAAGGTCAATACCTTCCCACCCGTCCCAAGTCCCTATGGGAACCTTTCCCTCAGGTGGATCTATAAGATCCCACACTTGGTTCGAATGCATGGAATTCAACTCAGATTCCATAGCTTCAAGCCATTTGGATGAATCGGCATCAGATAACGCTTCCTTGAAGGTCCTTGGATCACATCCATGGTTAGTCTCATCATGGCCCTCTTCAAGAAGCTGACCATACCTCATAGGTGGTCTCGAGACTTTCTCGGATCTTTTAGGAGCTTGTATCTCCTCACTTGGCTCTTCGGGTGTGGATTCTATAATTGTGGGTGTCTCTCGAACCTCTTCGAGTTCTATCATCTCCCCTTTTCTATCCAATAGAAAATTCCTTTTCCAAAAAGGTTGCATTCCTAGAAACAAACACCTTTGTTTCTTGGGGATGATAGAAGTGATATCCAACTAAATTCCTTGGATATCCCACAAAGTAACATAAAATGGATCAACAATCCAATTTATCTTCCACTACCTGCTTCATAAGCAGGGCACCCCATATTCTAAGATAAGAATACTTAGGAGGCTTACCCATCCATATCTCATATGGTGTATGCCTTTGAATGGACATTTAGTAGAATATCTTTTAATTTTAAGTTATAGAGATTGTTTTCAAGTTTTGAAGTACCAATCAAACATTCATTCATGTAAATGTTGCAAACACCTTTACAAAATAAACAAGAATATCCATTTTTATCACCATAGAAATGGAAACAATGTTTTTACAAAATTAGGTACAAACAAAACATCTCATAAAATTAACTTAAACTATTGTTCAATAATAAGTAAACATCTTCAATAGCCTTGGAAGCAACTCTTGCTCCATTGCCCATCCTCAAGAAGGTCACACCTTCCTTAAGCTTGCTACTTCTTCCCATCACCTGTAACCCATTACAGAGATGTGAGTCATAACCGGTATCTAATACCCAAGAAGTAGAGTTAATTGAAATGTTTACTTCAATTTAGAACATACCGTTTCCAGAACTTTTCTGGGCAAGATATTCTTTGCAATTACGTCTCCAATGTCCAGGCTTCTTGCAGTGATGACAAACATCACTAGTCTTGTCAGCCCTAACTGGTCTGGCTGCCTCAACGGGATTCGGAGATTGCCTCAACAAGGGCACGTTCTTCTTGGGACGTTGGAAAGAACTCTTCTTTCCCTTTCCATGTGGATCAATCTTCGTACCAGATGAAGAACCCACATAAAGAACCAACTTCTCTTTCTTGATGGTGGATTCAAACGTAACAAGCATATTCACCAACTCCTCAAGGGTCGGCTCCATCTTATTCATGTTGAAGTTCACCACAAAAGGATCAAATGAGTTAGGCAGTGATAAAAGCAACACGTCGGTGCTCAACTCCAAAGGCAAGATCAGATCCATGCCAACGAGCTTGTCCACAAGCCCAATCATCTTCAGGCCATGCTCATGGACCGAGGCCCCATCTCGCATGGGCATAGTGATCAGCTCCTTGACGGTAGCATGCCTAAGAGGCCGAGTCTGCTCACCAAAGAGCTCTTTGAGGTGCTTATGAATGTCAGCAGCATTCTTTGCATCCTCAAAACGCCTCTGCAGCTCATCATTCATAGAAGTCAGCATATAACACCTGGCTATCAAGTCATGGTCACACCATTCCTTGTAAGCCTTCAATTCCTCAGGATTGCAGTCAATCGGAGCCTCAACAGGGGGCGACTCAGTCAGTGTATATGCTACCCTTTCCGAATTCAAGACGATTTTCAGGTTTCTTAGCCAAGTGAGGTAATTAGGTCCAGTTAATATGTGTTTGTCGAGTATTACGGATATCGGATTGCGAATCGATGACATTGTCAATTTGTACTGAAAAGTAAAAACAGATAAATGTTGGTGACTATTTTAAAATATTTAGTAAGATATGAAGTTTGGACTTTTACTTCATAAATATTTGCTCCCACTGTTTTGACATCTTTCACTACCCTCTAGTGAAAACGGGAAACTCCTTTCCTCAGTAGGTACGTAAGGTCCAATTAGCGAATTATGATCCCGAATAATATCAGCCAATCACAATTCCTAAAAGGTAGTTTCCAATTGCATCACAATGCAACCCTCTACGTAAACTTTTGTCTCACGTTTGATTAGGACCCAATAATATGACGTCATTCATCTTCACGTGTCAAGCCTTACCCATCGATGTTGAACATTAATGGACGGTCGCCATGAGTTCCCTCAATAATATGAGCCGAAATCATGGGAGTTCCACGTAGTTCACATCACCATGTCAATGGATGTCACAGCTTTCTGGCACCCAAAGCTCCCCAAATAATATGAGCCGAGCCCCGAGTACGGGTAGCGTTCATCATTCACCCATTGTCGATGGAAGACAAGGAAATTATAAACAAATTTATAATTCCCCTTTTCGGGCTTGATATTAATTTTGAATCTTATTCAAAATGAGGGTTTTTAATTTTGAAAGGTCTCATCATTAATTTTATTTTAAAAGCTCGCCATGTTTGATCGTATGTTTGCCGGATTCATGCAACTTTGTTATTATCATAATAAAAACGCACATACTCATTATTTATAACATATCATGCATATATTATAAACAGTAAACAAAACAAGGATGATCAATCGCCCCAATACTAATGGACCGTGTGAGCTAAACACGGGCCTAGGTCCAATCCTAGGGTAAATGCACGGGATGCAAATGCAACTATTACATTAGCTTCCAATATTTACATGTCTTCGATCTTCATAATCATCATGGCCACCATCTTCCAATCTTGATCATCCACTATACTAATATTTACAAATAAATATCCATGGCAAATAGGGATACATCTCATGGGGTAGGAACGGGCCATAAACCAAGCCCACTTGAAATTTGATAATTATTACAATCATACAACACAAATATCCTAGCATACACCTAGCAAATTGGGCTTGGGCTTTTGATCATCCTTCATGCATAATATCACATATCATACACCATCAATTAATTATCACAATAATTAATTGATCCAATATTATATATCTTGAACCAATCACTAGCCGCCACGATTATAAACTAAATTAACAAAGTATACAAACACCTTTGTCTACTTTCAAATTAATTTATTTATAACCGAATTTCTTGTAAATCACCATTTACTATAAATAATTAAAGTCCAACTTAAATTATTTATTTCATGAGAAAATATTTACAACTTTTGTAATTTTAAACTTAAGGGCCCAAAAACTCATTTTTCACTAAAAATATTTTGGTCCATTTAAAATCACAAATGTGTTGGCCATCCTATGGCCCAACAACTCAAGGCCCATGACACTTTGATATTCCAAAACACTTTTGGAAACCCTATCCGTCATCGCCGTCGCCGGAGCTCCGTCACCGGATTCCGGCCAACAAAATTTTTTTTTTTAATAAAATAGGGGGGGCGGTTCGGGCAGCCCTTAGGGCTGCCCTTGCTGCCCGTTTGGGGCAGCCCCTCGAGCAGCCCAAGCTGCCCGAAATGGGCAGCAACATGCTGCCCAAAAATCGCCCCAATCCGGCCTTGAATCGTTGCAAATTTTCATCTCAATCGGTTAGAAATCGCCCTCAATATAATATCTTGTATATGCTATCCAAAAACTAGTAACATGGCTCTGATACCACTTGAAAGGAATCGATTTAGGTGACCGAAATGCACAACGGAAGCTACAAAATTTTCGAAAATCACATTTTCTTGCAAGGAAATTTTCGGCCACCATGTGTACTAGTGTAGCATATACAAAAATCTCAACTTTCAAGCATAGGGTGTTGAGAAAATTACCTATCAATCTCAAAGATTGATTGTGGCTCCAACGAAGGTGTAAACACCTTAGCTCCTGAAAAGGATGACAATCTACAAGCCTCCTCCTCCAAGTCCTTGAATCTTTCCTTCAAATTAAGCTCACCACCAACTAGGTAGATCCCCTCATATTTTGCACTAGAAAAATATGAGGATTTTTCAAAGAGAAGTGTGGTGTTCCTCAACAAATTGAAGAACAAAAAATGGAGAGAAAACTTGGAGAGAAAGTGAATAGTATTTTCGGCACTATTCATCCCTAGGAGAGAAGGAGAGACATTTTTTTGGTTGTGGGAAAAGTTGTTCCAAAAAGTTGCATGTCATGCCTTGAAAACTCAAAAAGTAGTCTCCCAACCTTTCACCTCCCATGCATGCATATTATATGGTTTTTTATCAAAATAAAAACCATGGACTAAATTTAATTATCTCAAACATATTTGAGACTAATTAAACATTACTTGAATTTACACAAGTCCCACTAGTTAAATAATTAATTTAAATTGAGCTCTACAAGACTCAATATAATTTAATTAATTCAACACTTGAATTAATTTAATTATTTGGACTCTACTAGGTCCACTAGTGTTTAATTAATTCAACACTTGAATTAATTTAATTTAGTCCATAATAATGTTTATGAAAATCACAATTTTCAAATGCATTATTCACTTGGCCAACTTTTAATTTAGGAACACTTCCATAAATTAAAATTGACATTTCTCTCATAGAAGTCATACTTCTATTTTTCTTTACACTTATAAACTCATTTATAAGTTGTTCAACACATTGAACTAGTTTCTCCTTTATAGAAGTCATACTTCTAATTTTCCTTACGCTTATAAACTCCTTTATAAGCCGTTCAACACATTGAACTATTTTTACTTCTCAACGGGATCTAGAAAGCTAGCACTTGTGTGGCCCTCAATGGTTCATTGATACAACTAGCCGTGGGTTCACATCTCCATGTGATTTGGACTAAACATGTCCTTATATGAGCATACCCCAATTGCTCCATTCTTATTTATCAACACCTTGATAATAACAACGTCAGAACTCAAGTCTGATAGTACCCAACCAATCATGTTAAACGCCTAGCAGCATCGCTTACATGATTCCCTAGGTATCAAATGATAGTGCCTGCAAGAACCATTCAATTATGGTTAGCGTACAGTACGGTCCCTTCAACTCATATATCCCGACCGATTCGACAACCATTGGTTTATCGAGAGTTGTCAATGAATCGATACTATGTGTAATGTCGTAGTTGCATCGATGGTGTAATCTATGAAACACCTTTCATAATTACAACCATACTCTGGCCAGAGATTTCGATCTACATACAAATGATAACACATAGGATATCCATACCCGAAGGTAAGCGGTGAATCCCCGACTACAATGCATCGACTCCTATGTGTTTCGACAGAACACCCAACCTTGCCACCTGATGACCCTATAAGAGTCGGTAAACAAGTCAAAGTGTAATTCTAGCACATAGAGTCTCAATGTTGTCCCGGGTCATAAGGACTAATTCTGTACAACCATAAACTAGGACATTTCCACTCGATAAGTGAGAACCACTTGGAAAGTCCTTTTATGGAGGGTTGTTCAGTGCACTCTACAAGGAGCACCTATCTGCATGTTCGGACATCACAATGTCCCCTACCAATGAAACATGGTACTCACATCGCAGATACTAGTCTCGAACTCGAGCGGCCTATATCCTTCTTAGTGGCGGCTGAATCGACTAGAAACCGTTTAGAATATACAGTATTACAAATATGAGTTTCATGATACTCATCATATGAGCATCTCATATTCTTTCTACTATTTGTATATTCAAGGGATTTATCTATGCAACTAGCATGGGTATACAGATAAAGATGTGCCAAAATAATAATATCAAATATTACTAAAATAAAGATTGCTTATACATAGAGTTTCATTGTGAACACTCGGCCAACACTTGGCTCGACGGGCACCTACTCTAACAGAGGGAACATGAATGAACCGACCCACACGGGAATGAGAGGGCTTCCGAGATTGTTCAATGTAATGGACTGTACAGTTGAAAAGGGCTTAAAAGATTTGATTGGTACCACTCATATCACGAAGGTGCATCTTCTGTTCGTAGCTCATCACATAAGAACTCCAAAGTAAAGCGTGCTTGACTTGGGGTAATTTTGAGATAGGTGACCTCCTGGGAAGTTTCCTAGGGTGCGTGTGAGTGAGGACATAAGCACGCTGGAAAGACTCGTCTTGGTACAGTGAGGACAGTCGTCAAATCTGGGACGTTACAATTATCTTACCAATTACAATAAATTTGAGACCTAAGACCTTGGACTTTCCTCATTAAAACGAATGTCTTATACTTACGTATCCTCGATTCTTAATTAATAGTAGAGTATAAAACTTACTAAGTTATCCCATGTTAATGTTGGACTAAC
Source organism: Primulina eburnea (assembly GCF_022965805.1). Taxonomy (NCBI): domain Eukaryota; kingdom Viridiplantae; phylum Streptophyta; class Magnoliopsida; order Lamiales; family Gesneriaceae; genus Primulina; species Primulina eburnea. The sequence continues at coordinate 14,995,134 of NC_133112.1, read as the reverse complement.
TCTAGTAAATCAACTTTACTTATAACCCATAGAATTCTAGAATTCTCATATCGAGGTTTTAGATTTCTTACTAGATCAAAATTGTGATATTCGTTCATTGATAACCTATGTTGAACACAACTAATTCTTTTTTGTTTGTATTTCACCCAAACTTTTCGTATGAACGAATATCCCATAAATTTGAAATTAAAACTTATCTAATCCAAATAGCTTTGAATAAAATAATTCCAATACACATATCCGCTTAGCCCCAAGTTTCTTAATGATTTTCAAAATTACTCAAGACAAGGTGTCTACCTCACTTCTTACAGGCGTCTATCAAATACCTTAACCATAAATCACATCCAACTTTCTAGAAAAATTAAATTCCAACAAAGGTATAATTTTAACTCTTAAGATCACGATTAAAAATTATGATACATCAAACTTAAGTTCCCAAAATTTTGTTAGCTTCATGTCTACTCTTATAACTTAACTAACTGATCAACTTCACCTTAAATTGTCATCACTTCAAATTCTTAATTATTCACAACATTATTTCACTAACACTTAAATTTTCAAGCTTGAGATTGATTCATCCTAGAATGTCCTTGATTACCATTTCTTATAACATCATAACCCAGATATCCCAAGGTTCCAAATATCCTTTCAAATCTAAATCATAAAAATTTCGGTCATTTAAACCATTCGGTTCTCACTTACTGCTAAACTAGTCTCCAAATTTCTTAAAAATTACAAAATAAATTCTTAATTTCCTCGAAATTTATCCAATATGTCCTTGATTTTGAAAATTCCACAATTACCCATAAGTTCTCGGCATTCCTAATTTCATTATATAGGTTTTCCGTATCATAAAGTACAATAATTTCAAGCTTAATAAACCCAAAACCAATTACCATAACCTCGAAAAATTACTAATTTAACCCAAGTGTTCCTCAAAAGTTTGAATTCAATCCTCAAAAATTTCAGAATTTACAATCTGGCCCTTAAAGTTCTCGAAAATTGCATTTTTGCCCCCACAATATTTTTCGATTTTAGACTCATTAGACCTTAAAATTCTCGAAACTCAAAATATAATCCCAAAGTTTGGTAATTTTGAAAATAGTCCCTTAGAATTTTATTTTGCATTTAAGTCCCCAAATTATTAGTTAGTACAATTAGATCCTTAAAATTCTCAATTCATGCAATTCAATCCTTAAATCCAACTACTTAGAGCATGCATCCTAAATAAATTGTCAAAATCAATCTTACATTTTCATAGATACTTAAAATCATCAAATCGTACATTTATGATCCTAAAGATTATCGTAGTCTTCGAATCGTTATTGCTTATATGAAATCCTCAAAAATTTACTCGACTAGCAACCACGAACCATCAATAATTTCTTAGAAATTCTACAAGTCCCAAAAGCATTCATATTTTTCAAGATTAACTTATGACCCATAAGGAGGGATATCAGTACTTCTGACCTAAAAATAAATATAGTCAAATCATTATCAACCTCTCCTAAAGCCTAATATTCGAATTCTTAGACACGTCCAATTCCTAACGTAACCAACATGCAATTTAATCTAGTTTTTTATAAGAAATAAATCCTTAAATCATAAAAGCAGTTAAACATATACCGTAGATCGTCATAAACCGTAAATCATGTTAACATGCAGGTGATAAGAGTAAATCATTTAAAAAATTTAAATCATAAAATCGTACAGACCTGAGGCTCGAAGACTGAGCCGCAAAAGCTGGCGGTGTCACAAACCTATACAGGACCCTTGCTCTGATACCAACTGAAAGGTCTACTAATTTTTAAAAAATGCAGAAATTTTTTTTATTTTAAAAGCTTGCATATTCGAAATAACATTTAAAAGTTTCGTATGCATGAGATCTACAGAAAATATAACATTTAAAAAATAATCTTAAATATTTGACAGTAAAATCTTGCAGTTTAAAATAGCCATAAACAAATAAAAATCTTAAAATCATCAACGTGTAAAAATGTTTATCTCTTTTCAATCTCATAAATCATAATGCGGAAAAACGTGTGATCCTCGGGTCGTGTCACCGCACCAGTTTCCTTTTTCACCTTAATGAACTGCTCAGGTGATAAGTTCAATTTTTCCCTTGGTGGCTGTACATTCTTATCATTGAACACTTTGAACTTGGATGATTTCTCAGCAGTATCACCCACTAGCCCCTCCATTTTAAGTAGAGAACTGATTTGCACGGCATATCCCCGTGATTGATTCGTTGATTGAAGTATATTTCCTAGAATGGTGAATATAATATTTCTCCAGTTTACTTTTTTCTCAGCCATGATCACCGTCATGACTTGAATTTTTTCAAGAGTGAGAATAGCAAATGAGCCAGCCTTAGCTAGTATCCCTTTAGATGAAATATCTGCCAGTAATTGAATTTCTGGCTTGAGCTCTTTCTTTGGATCGAAAACTTTGAATTTACGATCATCAGTTGACAGAAGAGACTGCATTTCTTCATTATCAGAGGTCTTTAGGTGAGAGAAATGGATTAGTCCTTCAGTAGGTAGTTGAAATAGTTCACCGAAAGATCTTCAGAAATGGTCAGTAGCAGTGATGTTTCCATCAACAGTAACGTAACCAGTTGAGTAGAAATCATGAAGCTCTTGTGGATAAAAATTCCTAAGAAGTTTGTCCCAGAAATATCTTCAATCCGGCTGCTTCTAGTTTCAGAGAGACGTTCTTGACATCGGCATCATTTACTGGGGGAATAGATTCAAAGTCGACAGCCATAGAAGTTAAATATGTTCGGGAATTTGGTTTGCCATTGCTGAGAGTTGGAGAATCTGAAATTTTGAAGGATAAAAAACTATGAATGTGAATTTGCTCTGAAGAGTAAAGTTCGCGTAAGAAAGAACTAAATTGAAGCGGGGAAAGGTACATATGTAAGTGACTGCACAAATTCTGGACACGTGTCAGTCCACAAAAATTTGAAAAATAGTGTGTTCGTGTGCTACAAACGTGTGTACAATTTTTAAATGGTTCAAGTGGGTCCACGTTTTAAAACAATGTTCATCATTTAATGCGAAAACTGACAGTCACGTCACTTGATTTGGAATAAACATTATTAATTAGTTAAATTATATGAGAAGATTGGCTAAATTATCAACTGAACGATCAGCTGTGAAACTGATTCATTTCAGATGAAAATTCACTAACCACTGTCTTCTCAGTTAACCTCTTAAAATCGATATTCCCCATTAAAAAATGCATGCTTTAAATTATGAAAATTTAAACGGCAAATATAATGACGTAATAAGATAAATCTTATGCTTCAGAAGATGAAACGTCGAATGTACTGATTACGTCTCTTCAGTTGCTTTGAGACTGTGTTATAAATAGAAGTAACATGGTTAGTCTTAACACATTGGCAACTAAATATTTCAAGAAACAAAATGGCAGGTGCAAGCAGCTCAAAGGTTCCAGATATGGCTGACGAATTTATGGATGCAGCACTGGAGACCATAAAGCTTGCTATGGAAGATGAAGTCTTCCATAAAGTTCTCCGATTTTGTCATAAGCTTCAAGATCTTCAGCTCCTCCATCAGGAAGGAGCAGTTGCTACCCCCGAACGGGTGGCACAAATGAAGAAATATCGGCGACATTTGCGCGTTGCTGATGAGGTGGACATCTTCACAGATGAAGGTGTCTACCTGCTGATGCTGAAAAAGGAGAAATGGACTCTAAAGCCATAGCTATTTCAGAGGGTTTCCTGAAGACTACCACAGTGGTTTTAACCGGTTGGTTAACCTCGTGGCTGTCTGCTGTTAAGAAAGAAATAAAAAATGTACGCTCCAATTATAATAAATGAAATATTTGATTTATCGTTGCTTTTTACTTTTCAACATATAAACTGGTGATAACTGAATATCATTCAATTGAAAATACTTCAACTGAAGTAATAAGACTTTGCAAATAATTGACTAAGCAATTAACATATGGTAACATACTCAGTTAAGAAAAGAGAATGGTAATGGCCAAGAAATAATCAATTTAAATCAATTAAGCCAAGTATATTGCGAAAGTAAGAAAACTTAGTCTCGGGTAGTGGTTTGGTGAAAATGTCAGCTGCTTGTTGTTATGTTGAAACATATTCCAGTCTGATGGCTTTATTCAAGCCATGATCTCTGATGAAGTGATGTCTAACATCTATGTGCTTGGTCCTTGAGTGAAGAATTGGATTGTAAGTGATAGCAATCGTGCTAGTATTGTCACAAAATATTGGTGATTATTTGGAAATAACTCCAAAATCTTTCAGTTTTTGCTGGATCCAGAGCAGTTGGGCACAGCAGCTTCCAGCAGCAAGGTATTTTGCTTCAATTGTGGAAGTAGCTATTGATGTTTGCTTCTTGCTAGACAAGGAGATCAGTCTGCCTCCTAGAAACTGACATGACCCACCTGTGCTTTTACGATTTAGCTTACATCCTGCATAATCTGCATCTGAATATCCAACTAAATTGAAAGAGGAGTCATTAGAGTACCATAACCCAAAATTTGGTGTGCCTTTAAGATATTTTAAAATACTTTTGGCAGCTGAAAAATGTGATTGCTTAGGTTTTGATTGAAATCTATCACACATACAAACAACAAAGACAATATCAGGACGACTGGAAGTTAGGTATAATAATGAACCTATTAAACCTCTGTAGAGTGTCGCCTCTATTGATATTCCCCCTTGATCAGTGTCCAGTTTTATTGATGAACTCATGGGAGTACTTGCAGCTGAACATGATTCCATGCCAAATTTCTAGAGCAACTCTTTTGTGTATTTAGTTTGATTGATGAAAATACCAGTCTCCAGTTGCTTCACAAGCAGTCCAAGGAAAAATGTTAGTTCACTTATCATGCTCATTTCAAATTTGTCTTGCATCATCTTAGCAAATTTCTCGCATAATTTGGGATTAGTTGACGTAAATATGATGTCATCAACGTAAATTTGAACAAGTAAAATATGATCATTTTTAAAAAATTTGAACAAAGTCTTATCAACTGATCCAACGGTAAAATCATGATCAGTTAAGAATTTTGAAAGTGTCTCATACCAAGCTCTTGGAGCTTGTTTAAAACCATATAAAGCTTTGTTCAAATAATAGACATGATTAGGAAAAAGAGTGATTGATAAAACCTGGAGGTTGTTCAACATAAACTTCTACTTGCAACTGACCATTCAAGAATGAACTCTTTTCATCCATCTGTTAGACTTTAAAGTTCTTGAACGATGCATAAACAAGGAATATTCTGATAGCTTCCAGTCTTGCAACTAGTGCATATGTTTCATCGTAATCAATTCCTTCTTCTTGCCTGTATCCTTGTGCTACTAGCCTTGCTTTGTTGCACACAACTGAACCATATTCGTTCAGTTTGTTCCTGTACACCCATTTTGTACCTATAATAGTTTTTGAAATTGGCCTTGGAACTAGGTTCCAAACTTTGTTATGGGTAAACTGATTTAGCTCCTCTTGCATAGCGTTTATCCAGTTAGGATCAGCAAGGGCCTCGTCAGTTTTCTTTGGTTCCAATTGTGAGACAAAAGCAGAATGAATAAACAAGTTAAAGCATTTGATTTCTTGTTCTTACTGGGTTAGATGGATCACCCATTACCAATTCTGGTGGATGTGACTTCTTCCATTTGAGTTCAGTGTTTGCTGCTTCTGTATCAGCAACTGCTTCTGTTGGTAACTGAATGTTTTCAGTTTCAGTTGGAGCTGTATCAGTTGGTAACTGAATATTATCTGTTTTCTCCACCAACTGATTATCAGGAGCAGCTTCATGTTCCATTGGTTGATCTAACACTTCTGGTTAAGGTGTTTGAAGGATGTTTCGATTGATATGATTTTCTTCTTCATTTTCATCCTCCAAACTGATGTCTGTAAATCTATCAACTATCTCAACTGGATTAGTTGTTAGTTATTGTAGTTTCATCAAAAACAACATGGATAGATTCTTCAACACTTAATGAATTTTTATTGAAGACTCTATATGCTTTGCTAACTGAAGAATATCTAAGAAATATTCCCTCTACAGATTTAGCATCAAAATTTTTTAAATGATTTTTACCTTTATCGAGTACAAAACATCTGCAGCCAAATATCTTGAAATAAGATACCACACTTTTTCTTCCATGCCAGATGTCATATGGTGTTTTCACATGATTTTTATTAATCATTGATCTGTTCTGAGTATAGCACGTAGTGTTTATTGCTTCAGCCCTTGAGAAATACCAGAATCAGCTAGCATTGTTCTAGCAGCTTCTTTAAGGGTCCGATTTCTTCTCTCAGCTACACCATTTTGCTGAGGAGTTCTAGTTGCTGAGAGCTCATGCTTAATTCCAGTGCTTTCTAAATTTTTTTAAAGAATTTGATTGATGAATTCAGTTCCTCGATCCGACATGATTCTATCAATTCAAACTGATTTTTCATTTAGTAATCTTTTAAAGAGCTTGATCAGTTGTGCAGTAGTTTGGTCTTTGGATTTGAAAAATATAACTCAAGTAAATCTTGAAAACTCATCTACAACCACCAAGGTATATTTCATTCCTCCTAAGCTCTTGACTGGTATAGGACCAAATAGGTCTATATGTAACAGTTTTAAGCATCGGGACGAAGATTTACAACCCTTGTTACTAAAAGAAGATCTTACTTGTTTACCAAACTGACATGCTGAACAAATTTTATCTTTAGAGAAATCCATTTTGGGCAAACCAGTTATAAGATCATGATTACTCAGATATGCAATAGATTTAAAGTTTAAGTGGTTCAATCTCTTATGCCATAACCAGTGTTTGGAAGATCTGGAAGCAATGAAACAGATTGGTGCATAAGGTTGTTCAGTCCAACTAACTTTGTAAGTATTCCCACATCTATTTCCAGTTAGAATGACCTCATCAGTTGAGTTTCTGTAGTGACCCGTTCCAGAATCACCTACTAATCAAGAATTAAGCATGCAATTAACTTAATTAAAGACAATCAGAGATAATTGCGGAAAATGGTCAACAAACGATAGCTATACAACCCAAATGAAGTCCAGAATAACTCAGAATAAAAATATGCGGTACAACCATATCGAATCAAATAGTACTGAAGAACTAAACCAACCGGCTACTCAACGTCCTCATCATCCTCCTCCTGAGCCATCCAACCTGAGGCCTGCCCCGTGGGAATGGGGTGTCCAAGATAAACAAAACCGAGGACGTGAGCGATAAGAACGCCCAGTACAAAAGCATGAGTATACAAGCCTATATGAAATGCACATGTTATGATATGATACCAGGGTAGTCAAGAAACAGGAGTCAAAAAGATCTCAATATGCTCAGTCTAGAGACGCCAAGTGGATAGTGCCGCGCGGTACTCCTCTGGGTCACTGCATCCACTACAAGATCAGACGTGGACCTAAAATGTCCCGGATCACCGAAGCCCTCCGGACCCGTCGGCCACTGTGTACTCTCGGTGTCCATGCGTCCACAAGACAGGGCTGAGCGGCCCCACAAGATATAGCTTATCTCGAAAGAGATACAGCTCAACAATAAAGGCTATCTCGAAAGAGATACGGCTCAAGATGAAATGTAACATGCAGCAATAAACGTGACATAATAGCATGCATCATATGACATATATCAATGCAGCAAATAATCATGCAACACATATAAGAATGTATACTCGACCAGGATATCTCGGATAGTACTTTCGTACCTCAAACCAGCAGATCCTAACAATCAGCCCTAGACTCACGCCTGCGTCCGCAGTCAGCCCACTGATGCCGCTAGCTCCCAACTAGAGCACAGCTCCGCTACAAAACCAGTAGCTCCCTGCTAGTGCCTGAACCTCGGGAAAAGACTAGAAACCCATCAGAAACGACTAAAACGCTCTGGAACGCTCGGAATTGGCGAGTAAGAAGTGAAACCTCGCGCCTCTATTTATAGCCAACGTTCGGACGATCCGATCCACTTCGGAAGATCCGATCCGGTACACTTCGGACGATCCGAACCCTGCATGTCTTCTACGTGTCCAGCCACCTGGCTCGGACGATCCGAACCCTGATCGGACGATCCGAATCCTGGATGTCTTCCACGGTTCCATCCACCTGTCTCGGACGATCCGAATCCTGATCGGACGATCCGAACCCTGATCGGACGATCCGAACCCTGTTCGGTCCTTCCGATCCCACCGAAATATAATTAATCCAATAATTAACTCAAATTAGGCATCGGGATACTACATTCTCCCCCCCTAAAAAGGATTTCGTCCGCGAAATCGTGTCTGAAGAATGACAATTCTGAACAACAATACATTCAACTTAAGAATGAATTACAACCGAAAGTACAACTGAAATTACAATCATAACTGGAAATACTACAACTAGAACAACTCTGGATGCTCTGACCGCATACGACTCTCTAGTTCCCAAGTGGCTTCTTCAGTACCTCGGCGCTGCCACTGCACTAAGACAAGAGGAATGATCTTATTCCGCAACACCTTGTCTTTGCGATCTAGAATCCGAACTGGTCGTTCCACGTAAGACAAATCCGAATCAAGTTGAACTTCAGAGGGATGCAAGATGTGAGACTCATCTGCTACGTATCGTCTCAACAAAGATACGTGGAACACATCATGAATACTTGATAGGTACGGCTGCAATGCAAGTCTGTAAGCCAAATCTCCCACGCTTTCCAGTATTTCAAATGGACCAATAAATCTCGGAGACAGCTTACCCTTGAGACCAAATCTCAAAATCCTGCGAAAAGGCGAAACTCGGAGAAACACTTTCTCACCTGGCTGAAATTGAAGAGGTCGACGCTTGGTGTTCGCATAACTAGCCTGTCGATCCTGAGCAATCTTAATCCGTTTCTTGATTACTGCAACCTTATCAATAGCCTGCTGGACTAACTCTGGTCCCTCAACATGTCGTTCCCCAACTTCATCCCAAAATAATGGAGTACGACAACGTCGCCCATACAACGCCTCAAATGGTGCCATACCAATACTACGATGATAGCTGTTGTTGTACGCGAACTCAATCAAAGGCAAATGATCCTGCCAAGCGGTTCCGAAATCCATAACACAAGCTCGCAACATATCCTCAAGTGTACGGATAGTCCTCTCTGTCTGACCGTCGGTCTCTGGATGATAAGTCGTACTCAAACTTAGTGAAGTACCCAATGCTGACTGGAAACTACCCCAAAATCGTGAGGTAAAACGAGGATCTCTGTCACTAACAATACTGACTGGCACTCCATGCAAACGTAAAATCTCTTGAATATAAAATCGAGCCATACGATCGAAAGTGAAATCACGGTTATATGGCAGAAAATGAGCAGACTTGGTGAGTCGATCCACCACTACCCAAATAGCATCACTGTTCCTCGAAGACAATGGCAAGTGAGTAATGAAGTCCATCGCGATATGCTCCCACTTCCATTCAGGAATAGGTAAGTTCAACAATAACCCTCCCGGTCGACGGTGCTCTGCCTTAACCTGCTGACAAACTAGACACTTGGAGACAAACTGATAAATGCTGCGCTTCATCCCTTTCCACCAAAATCGTGTCCTCAAATCTTTATACATCTTGTTGCTTCCCGGATGAATATTCAGCTTGCTACGATGAGCCTGAGACAAGATCTCTTCTCTCAAAGTATCATCCTCTGGTACTACAACCCGATTAGACAAACACAGAAGACCATTAGACTGATAATGGAAATTACTATCTCCACCAACCAACCGAGCTAATCTCTGAGTCTTGAGATCAGACATCTGAGCATCTCGAATCCGATTGAACAAAGTTGGCTCAGATAAAATGGTAGCAACACGAATGCTCTCCATACCTTTCCGATGTTTGAACTTAAACCCCAACGAACAACAATCTTGGACAGTACTAGACATAGCACTGGTCTGAAGTGCAGAGGCTCTCACCTTGCGACTAAGAGCATCGGCTGTGAGATTCGCAGAACCTGGATGGTACTTGATCACACAGTCATAATCTTTAAGTAGATCCATCCAACGACGTTGTCTCATGTTCAACTCAGCCTGAGTGAACAGATACTTAAGACTCTTATGATCAGTAAAGATTTCAAACTGAACACCGTACAAATAATGACGCCAGATCTTTAGCGCAAACACAATAGCAGCTAATTCTAGATCATGAATAGGGTACTTCTCCTCGTGAGATTTTAACTGCCTGGAAGCGTAAGCGATCACATGACCATTCTGCGTCAACACACACCCTAAGCCTTGAAAAGAGGCATCGGTGTAAACACTGAAACCATCAGATCCTGACGGTAACGCCAAAACAGGTGCAGAAGTCAGAAGTCGACGAAGCTCTCTGAAACTATCTTTGCACTCAGATGACCACTCAAATGGAACATCCTTCCGAGTAAGTTGCGTCAATGGTCTAGCTACCTGAGAGAAATTCACGATGAAGCGACGATAATACCCCGCCAGACCTAGAAAACTACGGATCTCGGCCACTGTCGTCGGACGTGACCAATTCAGCACTGCCTCAATCTTGCTAGGATCCACAGAAACTCCTTCCTTGGAAATCACATGACCAAGGAATACTACACGATTAATCCAGAACTCGCACTTACTCAGCTTAGCATACAATTGCTTCTCGCGAAGAATCTGCAACACAATCCTCAAGTGATGGATATGCTCTTCCACACTGTGAGAATAAATCAAGATATCGTCGATGAAAACCACAACAAACTGATCTAGAAAATCCCGAAAGACTCGGTTCATCAGATCCATGAACACCGCTGGCGCATTTGTCAATCCAAATGGCATAACTAGAAACTCGTAATGCCCATATCGAGTACGAAATGCAGTCTTGGAAATATCATCATCTCTGACTCTCATCTGATGATAACCCGATCGCAAGTCAATCTTGGAGTAAACAGAGGTACCCTGAAGCTGATCGAACAAGTCATCAATACGAGGTAATGGATACTTTTTTTTGATCGTCACACGATTCAGCTGGCGATAATCAATACACAATCGCATCGATCCATCCTTTTTCTTGACAAACAAGACTGGAGCTCCCCAAGGTGAAACACTCGGGCGAATATAACCTTTATCAAGAAGATCCTGCAATTGCTGCTTCAATTCTCTCATCTCTGACGGAGCAAGACGATAGGGGGCACGAGAAATCGGTGTAGTCCCTGGCATTAACTCGATGCCAAATTCCACCTCTCTAATCGGAGGAAAACCAGGAATCTCATCTGGAAAAACATCAGGAAACTCACAAACCACTGGAATATCATCTATACCAACACTACCTGTGGACGAATCAACCGCATAGATGAGGTAGCCTTCCCCGCCCGACTCTAAAGCACGACAGGCTTTCAGAGCAGATACCACTGGCATCGGAGGTCGCGCTCCCTCACCATAGAAAAACCAACTAGATGTCTCAGTTGTACGAAACTGAACAAGCTTCTGGTAACAATCCACAGTAGCTCGGTAGGTAGTCAATAGGTCTATACCCAAAATACAATCAAAATCTTCCATCTCTAGGATCATAAGATTCGCAATCAATTCGTTACCCTCAAAATCTAAGGGACAACCCATCACTAGACGCTTTGCTAACACCGAATGACCCATCGGAGTAGAAACGGAAAGAATGACGTCTAGAGAAACATACGGTAACTTATGACGCTTAACAAATCGTGCAGAAATGAATGAATGTGATGCTCCGGTATCAATAAGAACAAAAGCAGGAATACCGCATAAACAAAAAGTACCTGCTATGACTCTCCCTGTCTCATCTGCAGCCTGATCCTGGTTCAGCGCAAATACCTGACCTTGGGCACGAGGTCGAAGGTTTGAACTACCCATTGCCTGACCCTGCATCCTTTGCTGAACAGTCGTCTGAGATCCGGAACCAGATCCTGCTCCACCTCGCAACTGAGGACAATTCTTCTTAAGATGACCCATCTCTCCGCACTGAAAACAAGCTCCCGCGGCTGATCGGCACTGCTCCGATGGATGGTTCTTCCCACAATGCACACAAGAAACCTTCTTCTTACCAAAGCGAAAAACACTGCTAGACCGAGATCCAGATCCAGAAGAAGAAGAACCAGATTTCTTGAAAGACTGAGATCGAGGGCTCAAAGTATTCGAAGGTCTGGAAGAAAGAATAGACCTACCACGCTAGAGACTGATCTCTGCCTGGCGACACCGGTTCACTAACCCATCATAAGAAGTAGGATTATCGCAGACAGTGACTCGATCAAAGATCTCCTGGTTAAGACCCTGAAGGAAATGGTCATACTTGGCCTCAGAACTGCCACTAATATGAGGAGCAAAGGGTAACAACTCGAAGAACTTCTGCTGATATTCATCAACAGACATACTACCCTGCTTAAGATTCAGAAGTTCAATCGTCTTTGCCTGACGAAGGGCTGGAGGAAAGTATAGCTGCATGAAAGCTGCACGGAAATCGGCCCAAGTCACCCTACCCTGAGACTGGACTATCGGCGCAAAAGTCGATCGCCACCACTTACGCGCACGGCCCTCGAGAAGAAAACTAAGGGTCTCCATCTGCTGCTCTTCAGTGCACTGGAATGCACGGAAACAACTCTCCATGCGCTCTAACCAATCCTCAGCATCATCGGGAGTCTCACCACCGACTAAAGGCTTAGGCCCCATCTGAATGAAACGGTGCATCTCAAAACGCCTAGGGCCATCACGACGATGACGATGTTCACGATGACGCCTACGATCGTCCTGGTCACCCCAACGACCTACACTCCCCTGACTACTCTCATCACCAAAGTGGTCAGCCATCGCTACAAGATAGAATGGGGAAAATAGTAAAATGGTCAACGAAAATCCAAAAACAGAATTTATATCCCAAAATCATATGCATGCTCTGATACCATAAATGTAGTGACCCGTTCCAGAATCACCTACTAATCAAGAATTAAGCATGCAATTAACTTATTAAAGACAATCAGAGATAATTGCGGAAAATGGTCAACAAACGATAGCTATACAACCCAAATGAAGTCCAGAATAACTCAGAATAAAAATATGCGGTACAACCATATCGAATCAAATAGTACTGAAGAACTAAACCAACCGGCTACTCAACGTCCTCATCATCCTCCTCCTGAGCCATCCAACCTGAGGCCTGCCCCGTGGGAATGGGGTGTCCAAGATAAACAAAACCGAGGACGTGAGCGATAAGAACGCCCAGTACAAAAGCATGAGTATACAAGCCTATATGAAATGCACATGTTATGATATGATACCAGAGTAGTCAAGAAACAGGAGTCAAAAAGATCTCAATATGCTCAGTCTAGAGGCGCCAAGTGGATAGTGCCGCGCGGTACTCCTCTGGGTCACTGCATCCACTACAAGATCAGACGTGGACCTAAAATGTCCCGGATCACCGAAGCCCTCCGGACCCGTCGGCCACTGTGTACTCTCGGTGTCCATGCGTCCACAAGACAGGGCTGAGCGGCCCCACAAGATATAGCTTATCTCGAAAGAGATACAGCTCAACAATAAAGGCTATCTCGAAAGAGATACGGCTCAAGATGAAATGTAACATGCAGCAATAAACGTGACATAATAGCATGCATCATATGACATATATCAATGCAGCAAATAATCATGCAACACATATAAGAATGTATACTCGACCAGGATATCTCGGATAGTACTTTCGTACCTCAAACCAGCAGATCCTAACAATCAGCCCTAGACTCACGCCTGCGTCCGCAGTCAGCCCACTGATGCCGCTAGCTCCCAACTAGAGCACAGCTCCGCTACAAAACCAGTAGCTCCCTGCTAGTGCCTGAACCTCGGGAAAAGACTAGAAACCCATCAGAAACGACTAAAACGCTCTGGAACGCTCGGAATTGGCGAGTAAGAAGTGAAACCTCGCGCCTCTATTTATAGCCAACGTTCGGACGATCCGATCCACTTCGGAAGATCCGATCCGGTACACTTCGGACGATCCGAACCCTGCATGTCTTCTACGTGTCCAGCCACCTGGCTCGGACGATCCGAACCCTGATCGGACGATCCGAATCCTGCATGTCTTCCACGGTTCCATCCACCTGTCTCGGACGATCCGAATCCTGATCGGACGATCCGAACCCTGATCGGACGATCCGAACCCTGTTCGGTCCTTCCGATCCCACCGAAATATAATTAATCCAATAATTAACTCAAATTAGGCATCGGGATACTACAGTTTCTAACTGAGCACGTGTGTTAGACAAACTGAACTAAAAAATTTTTGTCGCATAACTGACTGATGCTTATCAATTTATATTTCAAATTTTTCACTAGCAAAACATCTTTAATTATAAAGTTACCATGGATAAGCTTATCCTTACCCACAGTTTTACCTTTAGAGTTGTCTCCAAAACTGATGTTTGGATCATTATATTTGATCAGTTGAGATAGAAAATTGGCATCTCCTGTCATATGTCGTGAACAACCGCTGTCCAGATACCAGGTTGGTTATCTTGTTGTACCTGTTACCTGCAATCACACACAGTATATAACTTTGGTACCCATATTCATTTGGGTCCTAAACTGATTATTCCTTTAGGAACCCAGACTTGGATCAGTCTAATGGATTTCCCAATTTCTGTGTTTCAAATGTTTTTTCATGACTTTTTAGCAGTATGTGTGTGGTGTGAGGATGAGACAGTATGAGTTATTTCCCTTTTTAACTGACTGTTCTTTTGATATCGTTTTTGAACTCGCTTACTATTGTAGTAGTTGTAAAAGCCATTCCTCGAGTACTGGTATTTGTTACTGAATGGTTTAGGGGACCAGTTTCTTGTATCAGTTGAACTCTATGAGCTATATCCAATACCATATCGTTTGCCTTTGTTCTTATTCTCAATCAATTGAACAGTTGGTTTATTTGGTTCTGAATGTTCATTTACCATGGTTGGCTTTACAAAGGTAATATACTTTCCTTTGTTATTATTCAACCTTGGCTGAGTATCACTTGCAGATTTTTCAACATGACTGTTAAAACCTAAACATGTTTTATGAGCAACTGATTTTTGAGCACTCTGCATTTCAGTTAATGTAACTGAAAGATTTATTCCAAGTTTGAATCAGTTCAGAATTTTTTGAAATCTCAGTTTTCAACTGACATATCAAA
The DNA here is from genome assembly GCF_022965805.1 of Primulina eburnea. Taxonomy (NCBI): domain Eukaryota; kingdom Viridiplantae; phylum Streptophyta; class Magnoliopsida; order Lamiales; family Gesneriaceae; genus Primulina; species Primulina eburnea. The sequence goes on along the minus strand of NC_133112.1, from coordinate 14,979,981 downwards.
GCTTGGTTTTCGATCGGTTCAGCGTTTTGCTTGGCAATCTCCCCTTTTAAATTTAAAACTTCAACTGACTTGTCAGTTTCAGTTTTGTTATCACTAGGATAAGTTTGCACAGCTTTGACCTTTTCAAATGATCGAGCCATTTTGTGATACTCATTTACCATGTCATGCAACGTGGTAATGACTTCCTCACGAATGAAGTTAGTTGAGCTAAAATCAAGCGAAACTGATTCTGAGAGAACTTCCTCTCCCAAAGTTGTTAAGAAGCCTCGGACTTTAAAAACCAAGCTTGCTGCTACAGTTGGAACCATCCCCACCGATTGAAGGATGTAGTCAAGAGCTAAACAGCCCATACAGGCTGTCTCACTGAAGGATATTCCAACTGAACCCTCAACTAAAGATTAGTTGCCACTGTTTATCATCTTGCCAAAGAAGAAAGTCACTGAATCTGGTGGGAAAAAGAAGCTTGTTGGAGTTAAGGCTCCACCAATAACTATCACTGGTTACACTTCCTTACCTCCTCCCAGACCAAAGGGAATAATAATCAGAGAACAAATTGATGCAACAACAGGGTTGAGCATTCCTTACATTCTAACTGATTCCAAAGGGAAAAGGAAGATTCAAGAACAACCCAGACCAACCAATGCGGTTCAAACGCATATTGATCTCATCTGGCAAGAGATCAACGATTTTGCAGCAGACAAACTCAAGACCTACAATGAGTGGGTCAATTTCAGAACGAAAATTTTTGCTAAACAACTTCAGTCGAAGACTAAACAGAAGAAGTTTATTCAACTAGAAGCTGCTGTTCTGAGAATAGTAAAAACTTCAATAGTTATTCAGGGTCTAGAACGCAAAACATATTTGTTTGATCAACATAGAGCCAAGAAGATTCAAAAAATTGTTGCTGAGTTGCGTCAAAATTTTGATCCTTCAAGTCCAAATGCTGTCAATGACTCAACAGTATACAATCAACTGGACTCGGATCTTATCTGCTTGCAGATGCAAATCAAATATTGGGAAATGGGTCAAGAACTAATCATTCCAGCGATTGAACAAGACTTATCATCTGATGAAGAGCCAGCTGGAAAGTCAGTTCAAGAGCCACCCAAAGACTCAGCTGTTGAATTCTCTCAAAAGGTAACTGAACCTTCCTCATCAACTGCTCCACCATCCTCATCTTCACTTCCTCAATCTTCAACTGCTGATCTACCGCCATATACTGAAGCTGAATTGTCTCTAGCAAACCTAGATGAGGTCATCAAATCAGTCACCTTAGATATTGAACTGGACAATTCAAGGTCAGTTGAAGTGGTGCTTAGAACTGAAGAATCAGCTGAGAAGCCCAATTTTGATCAACCGGAACATCCACTTTCGTCTGAAGTTGTGACTGAACAGGCAATTTTGAGCCAAACTGTACAGACAGAACCAATTGTTCAACCAGCTGAAAAATCAGTTGTTGGTCCAACTGGAGAAGCAGTTGTCGAACAAAATGAAGAACCTTCTCCTACCTCCGATCTTCCATCTGTTTCATCTCCTCCCAGGACCATTTAACTAAAAATATTTCAGAGATAGTTGTGCCTATAACAGAATCAACTGACGATGCGATAGTGGTATTTAATCAAGAACAAAGGGAACAGATTCCAGAAACTTCTAAAGCCATGTCTCCAAGAATTCAGACACTGATGCCGTGTTTGAAGAACTCTATCACACACGCCTAGTGAGTCTAAAGACTCAACACACCTGCACCATTAATAGCAAATACATATATATAGCACACAACAGTGAAAAATACCATACTCAACATACCTTTCATGAACTTTAAAAAAACGTAACATAAATATGTCGTGTAAAATCATGACGTGTCAAAACAGCTCATCATTAATCATCGTCCATCATTCATCGTTTATCATTTATCGTTCATCGTTCATCGTTCATCGTTCATCATTCATCATTCATCATTCATCATTTATCATTTATCATTTATCATTGGTGAATTCAGTTCATTAGAGGTGACTATCGTACATCATTTACGATGGATCCATCATACATAGAACCGCGTTACCCGGCGGCTGTCGGACATCAGTGACAGGATCACCCATCCACTGTGCCTAGGCCTCATCATCATCATTTACATATACGTCTTAAACATTTACATATACTTCGATAGCCACAACTAATTTCTATCATTCAAAACACTACCATTTTCATAACTTACAAAAATCATGAATAAATGCAATTTTTCTTAAATCCAAGCATGCGACGTATATCTTCATAAAATCTTAAAATCGTGATCATGATGCATAAACATTTAAAATATCATAAATTTGTGCTCAGGGCGCTGCTAGGACCAAAATCTCACCCCGGGTGCAAAATGACCATTTTTCCCCTGCAAACCCAAAAATTATCGTTTCATCCATGGACCTCTAAAATTGACCCGAAGCTTACCAAACTTTTTAAAATATCCCAAAACAATTATAAAAGTGTTCTTAGACGTAAACTCGAGCCAAAATCAGAACTTAATCGACTCGTTTAAGAACATAGACAGGGGTCCCGGTTTTAATCCGAAACGACTCGAAACTTACCCGAAATTTTCCAAACTTACTATTATATCTTAAAAACAAAATGAAGCTCATAATACCATAATATTAGGCCCAAACTCTCGGCTATTAATTCAGAACAAGAACAAATCTCTCGGCCCTTATTTTTATGCCACCTCATGCACTACCCTTTCCCAAAACTCACGCCTCTACCCTCAACCCGACGCACCAATCACAGATATGAGGAATTGCTACCCGGAGCTGTTTGGTAAGATTTAAATTCGAGGATGAAATTTATATAAGTGAGGGAGGAATTGTAAAGCCCAAAATCAGTACGCGTAAAACTCATGCATTTATTTAAATCGTTAAATTAATTATTTAATTTAAAATGATTTTAGCGAGGCATGATTTATGAAATTGAATTATTTTAAATTATTTATGTTTATGTGATGCACGTTAAAATTTTTTCTTGGTTTCATGTTTCAGGCGATTATTCGATGCGAGATCGAGGAAAAGAGATCGGTGATGATTTGGGCGATGTGTAAAATGTGATATTTTATTTCAAGTCAAGAAAGTGTCATTTTAAATGATTTATTTAGTTTTTAGAATTTTAAAGTCTAATTTATTTAGCAGGTGATTTCAAGATTTTAATTTTTAAAAGTTGTCTCTTAAGCATTTTTAATTTTTTTTTTAGTTTAGAGATGCTAGTAATTTAGTGGGGAGTTGGTATTTTTATTATCATGTAATTTCTTATTATTTATTTAATTAAGCAATAATTACCCCTAATTAACACACACACACATGTGTTAACACTTAAACACACACACACACACACATCCATTGGTTTTCTCCTTTGCGCACACACACATTGTTCGCTTTCATTATTTTGAGAAGAAAAACTTAGGGCTCTTAGAATTAACTTCTAGCAGCCACCTTTCCCCTCGATTTTCAGTGATTCACGTTGGGTTATCTTCAAGAAATCGAACCAAAATTCTTTCGGATGAACCATCTCATTCTCTCTGCTTCGGTATCGTCGTGTTGTGAGTTCTAAATATCAAAGGCATGTATATACTATTGTTTCTACATCGATCTTTTCATATTATATGTTTTGATGTTTATTATATATACAAATTCATGTATGTTGTGCAAGAGCTTAAGCAAAATTGGTTGGAATGATTTTGAAACGATTTTTAGATCTCAAAAATCGAGTTTAGAGTTATTTTTATTACTGTGCAATTTAGGCTGATTTTATGGAAAAGTTTTCAACATATAAAACGTAGTACCTTTTGATACATACGATTTGACAGTAAATTCGTAATTTTTGGATGAGAAATGAGTGAGTTATGATTGTTTTCGTGGGACTGCTCAAACTATAATTTTATGAAAATGTGTTCTTGATGTGTCCTTGAAGTTGTTTGTTGCAGGCTTCGTTGGTAACCGTTGGGTGATCGCTGCTGTGTTTAGGTATATTGGGTATGATGTTTGGTCGACTTTCACTGCTTCGCTTCATGTCCTTAGGCACTTGATTGCATTAGAAGTCGTAGGAAGCTTGTTGTGTCAAATTTCGGGTTTATGGGATTGTGATGCGTCGGGTTTAGTGGTCATTGATTTGGGGACGTTTGGGGCATTTTTATAGAGTCGAGTCAATTCCATAGTGTCCTAATATGTGTCTCGATGCGTTGTTCACGGTGTGTATGATCGAGTTAGAAGAATTAAGCCTCAGTAGTCGCGAAGTCCAGAGCACCTGCTGCCCGAGCGGTAACATCTTACCGCCCAAGAGCCACTCTCGCTGTCGGGTTTTTATTTTCCAGTAGACCTGGCGCTCGAGCAGTAAGATGTTACCACCCGAGCGCGCCACCATTTTGAAAGAAGTTAGCTTCTTTTAGTATTAAATTTAAATAGTGGGTCTGTATCTTTCATAGCTTGTGAAATGTTCATACTTCATATCAAGATTTTATTCGGGGTTCGATGTCATGGTTTAGTACGATGATTAAACGAGGTCAAGTCTCAAGTGATTTAGCACTTCATAAGTCAATTGATATTTCGGTGGTGAGCACGTACTATTACGTCTAAGTTATGGAAGTTAAGTGCATGAAAATGTGTAGTATGTGTAGCAGTGGCCCAAAGCGAGATCCAACGAATCCCTCAAAGCCATGTAAGTATGTTAGACGTGCAAAAGAAATATTTTTATGTTTTTGAGGTATGCTAAATGTCTTGTGACCAACTATGAACGGGTTTGGAAGCCGTGAACGTGGCCGGGGACCTCTTCACCTCGGTAAAGCATGACCGGGTTTAGATCGGGATTTAAAAGCGGTCAAGCATGACCAGAGACCAATCCACCTTGTAAAGCATGACCGGAGATCTCATGTATGAGGTAGTGGGCATCTCTGCCAGCTCAGTATTGTGGTTTAGTCTGATCAGATGCATTTATGTATGGGTCACTTGCTTTGAATCATATCTCTACGCAAAATGATGTTACACATGTTCAAGTATGTATGATGGAAGTATGTTTATGAAAAGTTTTACGATAAGATGGCACGTCTATGTTTATGTACGTATGTTCAAGTTCAAGTATGTTCGCTCTACTTTAAAATGCATGTGGTTTTATTATGTATTATTTTTATTCCCAGTTTATATACGTTTAGTTTTTAGACTTACTAGACTTGATCGATGCAGGTGAGGACGAGTACGAGGAGAGGAGGGTGGGGACCAATGAGTCGACTCGGTCTACCTAGGAGACTAAACCCTGAAGACCGCCTACATTTTTAAGACTTTATGCATGTTTCAAATACTCTGATTTTCATGATATTGTTTACGATGTTTAAACGATTACTTTTTCAAAATTTCGGTTGTAGTTGTTTTATCTCATAATATTTTTAGAAGAGCAGATTATCTTTAACGAAATTTGAAGATTATTATTTATTTAAAAAAAATTTATTTTTCCGCAAAATTTCAAGTAGTTCAAAAATTACGATACATTACAGTTGGTAAGAAAACGTCCAAATAGGGAATTTTTGAGTCCAAGAGTAAATTGGTCATTTTACATTTCAGGTAGTACGAAAGACTTGGCAGTGTCCCGAAGAATCATAATACATGCTAAAAGATATTTTAAAATGTTTATGTTGAAAATATGGTATTTTATGATTCATGCTAAAGTTGTACGATTTTTCTTATTAAAATTCTATTTTACGAATTTGGAAAGGACACGATATTTTATAAATAAAAGAGAAAGAAATATATTTTGAAAGATGTGAATTGACTGTAACAAACATGATATGATATTATATGATTGGGAATATCGTGAGGGAGAAGGCCCTAGAGGGAGCCAGTTTACCGGAGAAGGCCTCAGAGAGAGCCCGACAATCGTATTTCCACTTACGATGAGGCCTAGTGCCCATCCCCATGCGCAATGGTGAGCTAAGATTGATCAGTCGACCACATGATACGATTACAGCTAGTAACTTTCAAGAATGAAACTTCACCCAAAAATGATATATGATGATGAAAAGCTTTATGATTAAATGATTTATGATTACAATCTTATTTTCATAAAAATATGATTTTTGTGCATGTGCCTGTATATGTATTATTTGTTACTCATTATTAGAACGTGCCGAGTCATTAGACTCACTAGATTTAGATGGTTGCAGGTGAGGATGATATTGAGGGAGGTGCTGACGCTTGAGTGGATCGAGTATGGCAGTATACACCCGAGGGACACTTATTTCTGCATTAGCTTTATAGTTAAGTTTGAAATAAAGATTTTGAGAATGATTTTTTTAGAGATTTTTATGCTTTATTTTGAAGTTTAATTTTGATCATGTTAAAGGTGACGTAGGATTTTGTCAATTGAAGATTTATGGATTTTTTATGTACTTAGGATTTTTAAATGTTAAATTAATTTTTTGATTTGGAAATGTTGAGTTATTTTAGTATGAAAGTTTTGACTTTTATAAAAAAAAATTAGTAGCATTTTAAAGTTAAAAATTAGTCGACGTTTCACTGTGACTCCTCGTGGATACTTGACAGATCTGTCTGCTAGCCGCAAAGACATTCTCATTGGCTTAGGCTCTACCAATCCCGATTTCCTAAATACCGAAAAAGGCATAATGTTAATACTTGCACCAAGTTCACACAAAGCTTTATGAAAAACAACATCATCAATCATGCAAGAAATAGAAAAAACTCCCTGGATCCTTGAGTTTTGGTGGGACCTTATCTTGCACCATTGCATAACATTTTTTAGTTAAGTTTACCATCATATGATCTTTCAAATTCTTATTTGCTAAGATGTCCTTCAAAAATTTAGCATAACAAGACATTTGAATCAAAGCATAACAAAAGTAATATTAATGTGCAATTTCTTAAATACTTCAAGGAACTCACCGAATTGCGCATCAATTTTAGCATTTTTCAATCCTGCCGGGAAAGGCGGATGAATAAAAATTCGAGATTGTGTAGGTTGGTACAGGTGTAGAGTTAGAAGACTTACTCTTGGATGTTTCTACCTGTTCTCTTGCGAGTTGCCTTTTGCGTCCTCCTTTGACTCTAAAGTCTTCCCACTCCTTAACTCAATGGCATTCACTTGCTCTTTAGGATTAGTCTCGGTCTTTCTTGGCAAGGTTCCTGGATTTCTGCTTGAAATTATCTTGGCCAGCTGTCCTATCTGAGTGTCCAAGCCTTTGAGAGCTGCATCTTGAATTTGTAGTCTAGTTTCCGTTGCAGACATAAATTGAGTCATCATCTACTCTAAATTGGATTTCTCCTCTTGAGGCTTAGATCTATACATTGGTTGCTTCCCATAATGTTGGTCTCCTTGTGGGCAACCTTGACTATTTTGACCACCTCATGAGAAATTTGGGTGCTGCCTCCATCCAGTATTAAATGTGTTGGAATGTCATTCCTAGGACGGTTCTGAGTCACCACATGGTTCACTGGTGCCTCATTTTGCACATAATTAGGATTCCTAGTCTGGAAATCCTTCGTGAAATGCTCAACTCCACAATCATCACAGAAGATCTCTTGAAGTCTCATGGCCTTACCACCAACATTCATATTATTTATTTTCCTACTCAAAGCCTCTAATTGTGTTGCAACCGAAGAAAACTAAATTACCTGGTGAGCTCATGCACTCCTTCTCTGATTGTTCCTCTCAGATTGAGGATGATAACTGCTGGCAGCCATCTCCTCCAACAATTCATATCCTTCTTCAATGGTTTTTCTCAACAAATTCCCATAGGCAACAACATCTATCATAGTACGATTGGTAGTGAGCAAAGCCATAATAAAAAGTTTGAACCAGTAACCCAAGAGGTAGTTCGAGATGTAGGCATCTCCGCAGTAAATCTTTGTAGCGCTCGCATGCCTCATATAAGGACTCTTTCTCGAATTGGGCGAAGGTAGTGATGTCTGCCCGCAACTTCATGGTCTTAGAGGGAGGGAAGTATTTGATGTGTTCTTGCCATGTCCTCACAAGTGGTGATGGAACCTACAGACAAACAGTTTAACCAGGCTTTAGCCTTGTCACGTAAAGAGAAAGGAAACAAACGCAATCTAACAGCATCATCAGAAACTCCATTGAATTTAAAAGTGTCGCAAGTTTCAAGAAAGTCTGCGCTATGAGTGTTTAGTTATCTAGCGCAGTTCTCCCAAACTGGACAGTATTCTGAATCATCTGAATAATGGTTGGCTTGATTTCAAACTGGTTCGCCCTGATGGTTGGTCGCACTATGCTCGGACATGCTCCATCAAGCAAAGGTTGTGCGTACTCCAGCATGGGTATGCGCCTTGGCTCCTCGACACGTAATTCTTCATGATGCTCTTCCTCACGCTCGTTCCTGTTCATCATGTATTTAAGCCTCTGTTGTAGTCTTCGTCTGCGAAGGGTTCTTTCATTATGGGGATTGAATACCTCCAGTTCAAATTCAGGAGACTTTGGCATGCACCAAAGGGATATCAGTATAAAGAATGCTAAAATAAATAACTGAGAATAAAATTGTGAATTAACAGTCCCGTAAACGAGGCCAAAAACTTGATCGAGCAAAACTTGCACTTTAAAATTCTCAGTAAACATCAATAAAATTCAAGCTCGATATAATCGCAAGTGCACGATCTCAAATAGTAATATAGTGTACACGAGTACGAGTACGAGTATCGTTCCTCCAGAGACTGTATTTCACGATTATTATTCTCAGTTATTAAACCTTTAGCAACGATAAGTTGAATGATTGCTTACTACTACGATGATTAAATAACAACTCAACGAAATGATTCACGGAGTAAATGATGAAATTAATAAGCTAAAATTATTGATTAAAGTTTCAATTAGAAATAAATTTGTTGGGAATCTCGGTCCACCTACCCCTCATAATTTAATTAATTCGATTCGAAAATTATCCACGCTTTCGACAAGATTTTCTAATCAATTTAACATGCCCTCTCGAGCTATGCCAAACTAATTAAACACAGTGAACTAATTAAATCTCTTTAATTATTTATCAAAGGTGAATTGCATGTCGTTCTACGAAATCCCCTAGCTTTTGACCTACTGGACTATGACTATCGACGTGTATCCAACTTTATATCTCTATCGAAATTTTAAATTCACGGACTATGCTATCGTTCCTATCACAAGCTATTCTATCAAACTCAATCGCAATACTGAGATTATTATTAAAGTTAGCTACGTTTTACTAATGCAATGAAAATAATAGCACAATCAATAATAAATCAAACGTAGAGAAATAAATTAACTAAACACGTTTTCGGGCTAGGATCCCCTTAAATCCCGACAAATAATGAAATTTAGCTACTAGAGTTCATGACAAAAATAATTAAAACAATGTTTAAACAAGAATTTTTAAGCTAGAAATACTAGACGTGACGAAAACGAGAAGAACAAAGAAATCTTGAATTCTTCTCCAAGCCTTTTCTCATTTCCCAAACTTTGTGGCTACTAAAAAGTGTATGTTTTTCGTTCCTATTTTTCCCCATATGCCAACTTTGCAGCCCCACTTGGTACGAACGGTAATATTCTACCGCTCGAGAGTCGATTCTTCTGTTTTCCACTCTTCAAAGGAACCAGCTCGTGCCCGATCGGTAAGATCCTACCGCTCGGGCGCCAACTCTTCTGTCCAAAAATTAATCTTTGCGTTCGAGCGGTAAGCTTCTACCGCCCGAGCGCCAGTACTTCTGCCAAATTCACTCTCTTTTATGTTGGCTAATATCATTCTCCCCCAAATTCAGTTTTTTGGCCATTTCACCTGCAAATTCATCAAGTACGAGTGAGCCATAATCATATGCATATGTTCATTCTAAAACGAACAAAATGTAGATGAAATGTATACACACACAATACGAACACACACAAAACTAATGCAGTAAAACACGTAAAAAACAACACCTATTAAACATGCACATGATTGTACATATATTTGTGGCCCGTTAAGTTTTAGCACGAAATATAGACAATCTTACTTCATTACCTTTACTGATGACTTCTCGAGGTATGGGTATGTGTATTTAATGAAATACAAACCTGAAGCCTTTGAAAAGTTCAAAGAATTCAAAGCTGAAGTAGAGAAATAATTAGGAAAAAATATTAAAGCACTTCGTGGAGAATACTTAAGTACTGAATCTTAAGACTACCTTCAAGAGAATGAGATTCTCTCACAATGGACCCCACCTGCCACACCCCAGTTGAATGGTGTGTCAGAACGACATAATCAAATATTGATGGACATGGTTCGATCTATGATGGAATTCACAGAATTGCCACCATCTCTTTGGGGATTTACGCTTGAGATTGCTGTAAAATTGTTCAACCAAGTCTTTAGAAAGGCAGTGGATAAAATGAGATATGATGGAAAAAACTGTGCTTATATGAAGTAGACAATGGGAGAAAAATTGGATAGCTGATCTAATTTGTGTTAGTTTTTGGGATATCCAAATAATTATGTTGGAAATTATTTCTATGATTCCAAATAGACAAACGTGTTTGTTTCAAGGAATTCAACCTTCTTAGGCAAAGAGTTTATATTAGATAGAGAAGGTGAGACGATAGTTACCGAAGAGATTCGAGAACCACCCCTTATGAAATAGTAGAACCCACACCCCAACATCTAGTTGAGGAAACACAAGCTCTTAGAAGATCTGAAAGGGTCTCAAGGACACCTAAGAGGATTAGCCTACTTCTTGAAGAGGGCCAAGATGAGCCCATTTCTGTATGTAATCCAAGAAACTTTAAAGAAGCATTATAATATGGCAATTCATCCAGAAAACTTGAAGCCATATAGTTCGAGATGGACTTCATGAATTCGAACCAAGTATGGTCCTTAGTAGATTCACCAGAGGAAGTTATTGCTATAGGATGCAAATGGATTTACAAAAAGAAACTTGGCACATATAGGAAGGTTCGAAGCCAGATTGGTAACAAAATGATATACTCAAATGCAAGGTATTGACTATCAGAAAAAATTTCTCCTGTCACGATGTTCAAGTCTATGAGGATATTTCTAGTCATACCAGCATAGTATGACTATGAATATATCTTGTAAATTATCCATGAAGGATATAAGTGAAGCATTCTATGTATTCGGAATACAGATATATAGGGATAGTGTTAGGATCGATTAGGGGGGTAATTTTTGAGCTACAATAGCTCGCTTCTGGAAATATTGAACACCGATAAATTAAATCGAGTTTGGTGTTCAAACCAAGCGGAAAATACTCGAAATAATCCTTCGTAGAAACCTATTATATATTTTGTAAACCATTTAAAATATATGTAAGTTGAATGAGTAAAAATATTTCAGTTGAAGCATTTTATCAAACACTTGTATTCAATATTTTGGTATTTGAAGAACACATAAAATGCTTCAACAATGCTTCCTTAAAATAATGAAAATGATAAGTAAATGCAATAAACAAATAGACACGAATATGTTTATGGATGTTCAGAGACTTCAAATGCTTCTACGTCACCCTTTTTTCCCCTTGGGAAGGATTCACTAGAAGGCTTTGATTTATACAACTCTTTGTACAAACCCACTCAGCTAGGACTTACCCAATGCCTAAACTGAACTCCTAGCACTCAAGATTGTAGGCAGCGCCTACACAATCAGCATATTGTTTAATGTCTCATATGCAAAAACTACATACACAAGTTTTACGTCTTTGTGCAAAACTCACTCAACTAATCTTTGAAGGTCAACTTTCTTGTATAAGTGTGAGTGATTGTGTGTGAAGAATTTATCATTTAAAGTGTAGATATCAAATGTATCCTCACACAAGGGCTTGTACTCTCAACTAGCTGTTATATTCATGCTAAGTGCCCATGCTTTGAATCCTATTCAAAAGCTCTTGTTTTATCTTCAAGATGTTGTATTTATAAGCCCCAACAATGATATATACGTTAGACACAAGAATATGACCGTTTGGAAAGTTTCTGTACTGTTACTGAAACTGTAACGGTCAAAGTCGTCTTGCTGGGCATTTTCCTGACTGGTCAACTCTGGTCAACGGGTCAACTCAATTGGTCATTCTGTTCAATTGGTCAGCAGCTGGTTCAGTTCATTTCAGTTGGTCAACTGCTGGTTTGGTTCAGTTCAGTTTCAGCTGGTGTGCTGAAATCAGCCTAACTGATTTCAGTTTGTGCAGAACAAGTAGCTTCATTGTCATTTATCAGCATCTTAAACTTCGATTAAGACTTTGACTTCTGAAGATGATTTGTAGATCTTCGTCTTATCTTTCCAACGCATACTGAATCGCTTCATTTCGATAATCTAGCTGAGAGATATGACCAAAATACCGCAGCTGCTCAAACCCAACTTATTTCTGTTTTCGTGTGATCAGTTCGGTAATTGAGCGATCAGTTAGACCATGATAACATCCGATTTTGCCCAACTGACGTGAGTTACAACTTGTTCCAAATTGGGTTTTCTGATCAGTCCAGTTCGTAGATTATCATTTGGATCCTCCAGTTGAGAGATATCATCAAAACACTAAAGCTTGCCAGAAATTCAGTTTGTGCAGAATTCAGTTTCAGTTTGTTTCTTGTGTTAACAACTTCACACTTGGGTAAATATGTTAGAAACACAATAACAAGTTTTGTTAACATCAAAATCAAGATTGCAAACTTGAAAATTTTCAACAATCTCCCCCTTTTTGATGATCATAAAACTTGGGTAAACAATCAACTCAACTAACATATTTCTCCCCATTTTTGTGCTAATCAAAAAGTCATATTTTCAAAACATCTTAAACAAAATTTTCTCCCCCTCAATATTTAAAAATAATAACTCCATTAAAATTTTAATGAGTTCTCCCCCAATATTTTTGAAATTTTGAAAATTGTAAAAGAAGATGGATAACTAACCAATTTTCTCCATGGCTCATTTTCTGCTGCAACACTTATGCTCTGTCTTCCACGAATGAACTGTATTTTCTCGGGCATAATTAGGATGCAAATTTTATACTGCTGTAAACCTCTACCAGTCTAGTTTGCAACGCAAGAAGCGGTTTGTCATTTGGACACTCGAGCAAGGAGATATGCTATTTTTCCCACGGTCGCTGCAAGCTGCGCGAAAATTCAGTTTTGCATATATATGTTTCAAAAAATCCGAAATTTTGAATTTTAAACATCAAAATCAGTTTCAATATTTCAAGAACAACCCGCTCTGATACCAATTGTTGGGATCAATTAGGGGGTAATCGTTGAGCTACAATAGCTCGCTTCTTGAAATATTGAACAACGATGAATTAAATCGAGTTTGGTGTTCAAACCAAGCGGAAAATACTTGAAATAATCCTTCGTAGAAACCGATTAAATATAACATAAACCATTTAAAATATATGCAAGTTGAATGAGTAAAAATATTTCAGTTGAATCATATTGGAACATTTCATGTTCGCAATCTTGATTTTGATGTTAAAAAAACTTGTTATTGTGTTTCTAACATATTTACTCAAGTGTGAAGTTGCAAGCATAAGAATCAAGTTGAAACTGAATTCTGCACAAACTGAATTTCTAGCAAGCTTCGGTGTTTTGATGATATCTCTTAACTGGATGATTCAAATTGACATTCCGTCGAATGGACTAAGCAGAAAACTCAATTTTGAACAAGTCGTATTTCACGTCAGTTGGTCAAAATCGGATGTTAACATGGTCTAACTGATCGCTCAATTACCGAACTGATCACACGAAAACAGCAATCAGTTGGGTTTGAGCAGCTGCGGTATTTTGGTCATATCTCTCAGCTCGTTTATCGAAATGAAGCGTTTTTGTATGCTTTGGAAAGATAAGACGAAGATCTACAAATCATATTCAGAAGTAAAAGTCTTAATCGAAGCTTAAGATGCTAATAAATGACGATGAATCTACTGGTTCTGCACAAACAGAAATCACTAACATATGTATCATTGTTGGGGCTTATAAATACAACATATTGAAAATCAAACAAGAGCTTTGGAAGTGGATTCAAAGCATGGGAAGTTAGCATGAAAAAATCAGCTAGTTAAGAGCACAAGCCCTTGTGTGAGGATACATTTGAGATGTACACTGTAAAGGAATATTCCTCACACAAAATCACTCACACATAAACAAGAGAGTTGAACTTCAAAGTTTAATTGAGTGAGTCTTGCACAAAGACAATAAACTTGTGTTTGTAGTCTTTGCATGTGAGACATTAAACAATATATTGATTATGAGGTGCTGCCTACAATCTTGAGTGCTAGGAGTTAAGTTTAGGCAGTAGTGTAAGTCCTAACTGAATTGGTTTGTACAAGGTGTTGTACAAATCAAAGTCTTCTAGTGAATCCTTCCCAAAGGGGAAGAAGGTATGATGTAGGAGTATTTAAATCTCCGAACATCCATAAACAAATTCATGTCTATTTGTTTATTGCATTTACTTATTATTTTCATAGTTTTAAAGAAGCATTGTTGAAGCATTTTATGTGTTCTTCAAATATCAAAATATTGCATACCAAGTGTTTGATAAAATGATTCAACTAAAATATTTTTACTCATTCAACTTGCATATAATTTAAATGGTTTACAAAATATTTAATCGGTTTATACTAAGGATTATTTCGATTATTTTTCGCTTAATTTGAAAACCAAACTCGATTTAATACATCGGTGTTCAATAATTCAAGAACCGATCTATTGTAGTTCAACGGTGATCCCCCTAACTGATCCCAACAAAGAATTTTATCAAACAATTTTATGCAATATTTTCGTATTTGAAGAACACATAAAATGCTTCAACAATGCTTCTTTAAAACAATGAAAATGATAATTAAATGCAATAAACAAATATACACGGATTTTTTTATGGATGTTCAGAGATTTCAAATTCTCCTACGTCACCCCTTTTTCTCCTTGGGAAGGATTCACTAGAAGACTTTGATTTATACAACTCTTTGTACAAACCCACTCAGCTAGGACTTACCCAATGCCTAAACTGAATCCTAGCACTCAAGATTGTAGGCAGCACCTCACAATCAGCATATTGTTTAATGTCTCATATGCAAAGACTACATACACAAGTTTTACGTCTTTGTGCAAGACTCACTCAACTAATCTTTGAAGTTCAACTCTCTTGTATAAGTGTGAGTGATTGTGTGTGAGGAATTTATGCTTTACAGTGTACATCTCAAATGTATCCTTACACAAGGGCTTGTTCTCTCAACTAGCTGATATATTCATGCTAAGTGCCCATGCTTTGAATCCTCTTAAAAATCTCTTGTTTGATCTTCAAGATGTATTTATAAGCCCTAACAATGATATATACGTTAGACACAAGAATATGACCGTTTGGAAAGTTTCTGTACTGTTTCTGAAATTGCAACGGTAAAATTCGTCTTGCTGGCATTTTCCCGACTGGTCAACTCTGGTCATGGTCAACTTTGGTCAACCCAACTGGTCGTTCAGTTCAACTGGTCAGCAGCTGGTTCAGTTCAATTCAGCTGGTCCGCTGGTGGATCGGTTCAGTTCAGTTTCAGCTGTTGTGCTGAAATCAGCCAAACTGATTTCAGTTTGTGCAGAACCAGTAGCTTCATTGTCATTTATCAGCATCTTAAGCTTCGATTCAGACTTTGACTTCTGAAGATGATTTGTATATCTTCGTCTTATCTTTCCAACGCATACTGTATCGTTTCATTTCGATAATCTAGCTCAGAGATATGACCAAAATACCACAGCTGCTCAAACCCAAGTGATTGTTGTTTTCGTGTGATCAGTTCTGTAATTGAACGATCGGTTAGACCATGATAATATCCGATTTTGCCAAACTGACTTGTTCCAAATTTATTTTTCTGATCAGTCCATTTAGCAGATTATCATTTGGATCCTCTAGTTGAAAGATATCATCAAAACACTAAAGCTCGCCAGAAATTCAATGCAGAATTCAGTTTCAGTTTACTTCTTGTGTTAACAACTTCACACTTGGGTAAATATGTTAGAAACACAGTAACAAGTTTTGTTAACATAAAAATCAAGATTGCGAACTTGAAAAGTTCCAACAATCTCCCCCTTTTGATGATCATAAAACTTGGGGAAACAATCAACTCAACTAACATATTTCTCCTCATTTTTGTGTGAATCAAAAAGTCATATTTTCAAAAAAATTTAAACAAAATTTTCTCCCCCTCAAAATTTAAAAATAATAACTCCATTAAAATTTTAATGAGTTCTCCCCCTATATTTTTGAAATTTTGAAAAATGTAAAAGAAGAGGGATAACTAACCAATTTTCTACATGGCTTATTTTCTGCTGCAGCACATATGCTCTGTCTTCCACAAATAAACTGTATTTTCTCGTGTATAATTAGGCTGCAAATTTTATACCACTGTAAACCTCTACCAGTCTAGTTCGCAACGCAAAAATCGGTTTGTCATTTGGACACTCGAGCAAGGAGACATGCCATTTTTCCCACGGTCGCTGCAAGCTGCACGAAAATTCAGTTTTGCATATATATGTTTCAAAAAATCTGAAATTTTGAATTTTAAACATCAAAATCAGTTTCAATGTTCTTTCAAGAACAACCTGTTCTGATACCAATTGTTAGGATCGATTAGGGGAGTAATCTTTGATCTACAATAGCTCGCTTCTTGAAATATTGAACACCGATGCATTAAATCGAGTTTGGTGTTCAAACCAAGCGGAAAATACTCGAAATAATCTTTCGTAGAAACCGATTAAATATTTTGTAAACCATATAAAATATATGCAAGTTAAATGAGTAAAAATATTTCAGTTGAAGCATTTTATCAAACACTTGTATGCAATATTTTGGTATTTTAAGAACACATAAAATGCTTCAACAGTGCTTCCTTAAAACAATGAAAATGATAAGTAATGCAATAAAAAATAGACTGGAATTTGTTTATGGATGTTCAAAGACTTCAAATGCTCCTACGTCACCCCTTCTTCTCCTTGGGAAGGATTCACTAGAACACTTTGATTTATACAACTCTTTGTACAAACCCACTCAGCTAAGACTTACCCAATGCATAAACTGAACTCCTGGCACTCAAGATTGTAGGCAGCACCTCACAATCAGCATATTGTTTAATGTCTCATATGCAATGACTACATACAAAAGTTTTACGTCTTTGTGCAAGACTCACTCAACTAATCTTTGAAGTTCAACTCTCTTGTATAAGTGTGAGTGATTGTGTGTGAGGAAATTTATCCTTTACAGTGTACATCTCAAATGTATCCTCATACAAGGGCTTGTGCTCTCAACTAGCTGATATATTCATGCTAAGTGCCCATGCTTTGAATCCTCTTCAAAAGCTCTTGTTTGATCTTCAAGATGTTGTATTTATAAGCTCCAACAATGATATATACGTTAGACACAAGAATATGACCGTTTGAAAATTTTATGTACTGTTTCTGAAATTGCAACGGTCAAATTCGTTTTGTTGGGCATTTTCCCGACTGGTCAACTGGTCGTTCCGTTCAACTGGTCAGCAGCTGGTTCAATTCAGTTCAGTTCAGTTGGTCAGCTGCTGGTTCGCTTCAGTTCAGTTTCAGCTGGTGTGTTGAAATCAGCCTAACTGATTTCTGTTTGTGCAAAACCAGTATCTTCATTGTCATTTATCAGCATCTTAAGTTTCAATTCAGACTTTGACTTTGCAGATGATTTGTAGATCTTCGTCTTATCTTTCCAACGCATATTGAATCGCTTTATTTCGATAATCGAGCTGAGAGATATGACAAAAATACAGCAGCTGCTCAAACCCAACTGATTGCTGTTTTCGTGTGATTTGTTCGGTAATTGAGCGAATCAGTTAGACCATGATAACATCCGATTTTGCCCAACTGACGTGAAATACAACTTGTTCCAAATTGAGTTTTCTAATCACACCTGTTGGCAGACTATCATTTGGATCATCAAGTTGAGAGATATCATCAAAATACTAAAGCTCGCCAGAAATTCTGTTTGTGCAGAATTCAGTTTCAGTTTACGTCTTGTGTTAACAACTTCACACTTGGGTAAATATGTTAGAAACACAATAACACGTTTTGTTAACATCAAAATCAAGATTACGAACTTGAAAAGTTCAAACAGATAGATCGAAGAGGATGCTAAGACTTACTCAATCCACTTATATCGATATCATACTGAAGAGATTCTCTATGAAGGAGTCCAAGAGAGGATATTCTCCAATGTGTCATGGTATGACTCTATCTAAATCTGTGTTCCCTAAGACTGACGATGAGATAAAAAGTATGAGCCGCATCCCATACACATCTGTCATAGGCAGTCTAATGTATGGTTTGATATCTACTCAACCCGATATTGCCTTTGCACTGAGTGTTACAAGCAGATATCATTTGAATCCTGGGTCATTGCATTGGATAGTCGTGAAGGATATTTTCAAGAGCTGACTTCGCATGATATTTTTTCAGAGTTGACTTTGCATGATATTTTACGGTTTTATCTAATTATAACATTTACTTTATCTGTGTTGGAATCTAAGTTTTGGTAGTTTGAGAAATATGACCCAAGTAAATCTTAAAAATCATCCACAATCACCAGAGTGTATTTCATTCCCCCTAAACTCATGACTGGTATTGTACCATAAAAGATCCATATGCAGTAGTTCTAAGCATCGGGAAGATGATTTACAACCTCTGTTTTTAAACGAGAATCTTACTTGTTTATCAAACTGACATGCTGAACAATTTTTCTCTTTTGAAAAACTATTTTGGGCAAGCCAGTTACAAGATTGTTGTTACTCATATAGGCAAGAGATTTAAAGTTTAAGTGGTTCAATCTCTTATGCCATAACTAGTTTTTAGAAGATTTAGAAGCTATGCAACAAACTGGTGCATAAGAATGTTCAGTCCAGCTAACTTTGTTTATATTTCCACATCGATTGCCAGTTAGAATGACTTCATCAGTTGAGTTTCTAACTGAACAAGTGTGTTTATCAAATTGTACTGAGAAATTATTGTCACATAACTGACTGATGCTTATCAAGTTATACTTCAAATTCTCAACTAGCAATACATCTTTAATTGTAAAGTTACCATGGATAAACTTACCCTTACCTACAGTTTTACCTTTGAAGTTGTCCCCAAAACTGATGTTTGGTCCATTGTATTTAATCAGTTCGGATAACATCTTTGCATCTCCTGTCATATGTTTTGCACATCCACCGTCTAGATACATGTGGATTCTTTGATTATACCTATTTCCTGCAATCACACACAAAATATAATTTTGGTACTCTTATTTATTTCGTCCTAAACTGATTAGTCCTTTAGGAACCCAGACTTGGATCAGTCTAACTAACCTTCCAGTTGCAGTGTTCCAGCTAACTTTTCCAGGCTTTTGGTTGTGGGTGTGTGAAATGATGGAAGAGACATATGATTTTTGTCATTTTTCAACTTACTGTTCATTTGATATCGTTTCTGAACTGGCTTTTGGTTGTAGTAATTGTAATAGCCATTACTATAGTACTGTCTTTTGTAACTGAATCGTTTAACTGACTAGTTACTTGAGTCAGTTGAACTCTCATAGCCATATCCAATACCATACATTTTGCCTTCGTTCTTAATTTCGATCTTTTGAACATCCGGTTTACTTGGCTCTGAAAAGTCATTTTCCACAGTTGATTTTACAAAGGTAATATATTTTCCTTTGCTCTTTGCTGAGGAGTTCTTGCTGCCTGAGAGATCATGCTTAATTCCAGTATTTTCTAAAAAATTTGAAAGAGTTTGATTGATAAATTCAGTCCCTCGATCAGACCTGATTCGATTAATCCCAACTGATTTTTGATTTGATAATCTTTTGAAAAGCTTGATCAGTTGTGCAGCAGTTTGGTCTTTAGATTTGACTTTGCATGATATTTTACGGTTTTATCTAATTATAAAATTTACTTTATCTGTGTTGGAAACTAAGTTTTGGTAGTTTGACAAACTAAGAATTTAAACTTATTGGAATAACTGATCAAAGGAGAATGAGCTTAACTGACTAAAATCATACAACTGATAGTTTCCAATAGCTGAAGAGTAATGCATACATTTTTCAAGATTTACTTGGGTCATATTTCTCAAATCTAAAGACCAAACAGTTGCACAACTGATCAAGCTTTTCAAAAGATTATCAAATGAAAAATCAGTTGGGTTTGATGGAATCAGGTCTGATCAAGGGATTGGATTTATCAATCAAACTCTTTCAAATTTTTTAGAAAATACTTGTATTAAGCATGAGCTCTCAGGAGCAAGAACTCCTCAGCAAAATGGTGTAGCTGAGAGAAGAAACCGGACTCTAAAAGAAGCTGCTAGAACAATGCTTGCTGACTCTGGTATTTCTCAAAGATTTTGGGCAGAAGCAGTAAGCACTGTATGTTTTACTCAGAACATATCAATGATTAATAAGAATCATTTGAAAACATCATATGAGATCTAGGCATGGACGAAAAAGTGTGGTTTCTTACGTTAAAATATTCGGATGCAGATGTTTTATTCTTGAAAATGGCAAAAATCATTTAAAAGCCTTTGATGATAAATCTGTCGAGGGAATATTTCTCGGATATTCTTCAGTCAGCAAATCTTATAGAGTTTTTGAAAAGAGCACATTAAATGTTGAAGAGTCTACACATGTTGTTTTTGATTAAACTGTACTAACTGATAAGCCAACTGGTCCAGTTGAGCTAGTTGATCGATTTACATATATCAGTTTGGAGGATGATCATGAAGAAGAAAATCATATCAATCGAAGCATCTTTCAAACACCTGAACCTGAAATTGTGGATCAATCAGTTGAACAGGAAGTCGTTCCTGAAAGTCAGTTGGTAGAGAAAACAAATGATATTCAGTTACCAACTGAAATATCTTCAGCTGAAACTGAAACTGTTCAGTTTCCAACAGAAGCAATTGCTAATACAACAAATGCTGAACTCAGATGGAAGAAATCTCACCCACCAGATTTGGTAATAGGTAATCCATCTGACCCGGTAAGGACAAGGAATCAAATGCTTAATTTGTTCATTCATTCTTCTTTTCTATCACAATTTGAACCAAAGAAAACTGATGAAGCTCTTGTTGATCCTAACTAGATAAATGCAATGCAAGAAGAGCTAAATCAGTTTACCCATAACAAAGTCTGGGATTTAGTTCCAAGAGCAATTGCAAAACTATTATATGTACGAAGTGGGTATTCAGGAATAAACTGAATGAAGATGGTTCAGTTGCACGCAACAAGGCAAGACTTGTAGCACAAGGGTATTGGCAGGAAGAAAAAATTAACTATGAATGAAACAAATGCACCAGTTATCAGACTGAAAGCAATCAGAATATTCCTTGCCTATGCATCATTCAAGAACTTTAATGTTTATCAAATGGATGTGAAGAGTGCCTTTCTGAATGGTCAGTTGCAAGAAGAAGTCTACGTTGAACAACCTCCGGGTTTTATCAATCACTCATTTCCTGATCAAGTTTATTATTTGAACAAAGCATTGTATGGTCTTAAACAAGCTCCAAGAGCTTGGTATGAAACTCTTTCAAAATTCTTAACTGATCATGACTTTACTATGGGATCAGTTGACAAGACTTTGTTCAAAATTTCCAAAGATGATCATATTTTACTTGTGCAAATTTATGTTGATGATATTATTTTTGGGTCAACTAACCCCACATTATTCAAGAAGTTTGCTAAGTTGATGCAAGAAAAATTCGAGATGAGTATGATGGATGAACTGACATTTTTTCTCGGTCTACAAGTAAAGCAATTGGAAACTGGTACTTTCATCAATCAAACCAAATAAACTAAGGAATTGCTCAAGAAATTTGGTATGGAAACATGCTCGGCTGCAAGTATACCCATGAGTTCATCAGTCAAACTAGACAATGATCAAGCGGGAATATCAGTTGAGGCGACACTATACAGAGGTTTAATAGGTTCGTTACTGTACCTAACTGCTAGTCGTCCTGATATTGTATTTATTGTTTGTATGTGTGCTCGATTTCAAGCAAATCCTAAGAAAAAGCATTTTATAGCCGCTAAAAGAATTTTAAAATATCTTAAGGGCATACAAAAAGTGGGATTATGGTACTCTAAAGACTCCTCTTTCAATTTAGTTGGATATTTAGATGCAGATTATGCAAGATGTAAGCTAGATCGTAAAAGCACCAGTGGATCATGTCAATTTCTTGGAGACAGACTGATCTCTTGGTTCAGTAGGAAGCAAACATCCATAGCAACTTCCACAACTGAAGCAGAATATCTTGCTGCTGGAAGCTGTTGTGCTCAACTGCTATGGGTTCAACAACAACTAAAAGATTATGGAGTTGACGCTAAAGAATCTCCCATATTCTGTGATAATACGAGCACAATTGCGATTACATATAATCCAATTATTCACTCAAGGACCAAGCACATTGATGTCAGGCATCACTTCATCAGAGATCATGTTTTGAAGAAAGCTATCAGACTGGAATATATGTCAACTGAACAACAAGCGGCTGATATCTTCACCAAACCATTGTCAGAGACTAAGTTTTCTCACTTTCGCAATATACTTGGTTTAATTGATTTCTCTTAATCAGTTTTATTGCCGCTTTGCCATCTGCGGTTCTATCATCTCGTCATTTATCAGTTTGAGCTTATCAACTGATGGCAGTTCAACATTTATCAGTTAAAATATTCAGTTCATTAACTGTTTCTCAACTGATGTCAGTTAGTCTCTTATCTTTTGCCGTATTCAGTTTGTTATATATTTATCAACTGATATTAGTTTGTTTGTAGAAAGTAAAGAGACAATGATAAAATAGATAAACATTTCATTTATTATAAACGGAGCGTACATTGATGATTTCATTCTTAACAGCAGACCTCCACAAAGTCAACCAACGAGTGATGTCCCCTTGTCGAAGTCTTCAGGAAGCTCTCTGAAATAGCAATGCGTTTCAGAGTCATCCTCTCTTTAATTAGCATCAGTAAATAGACACCTTCATCCATGAAGATTTCTACCTCATCAGCAACGAGCAGGTGCCGTCGATATTTCATCATTTTTGTCACTTGTTTGGGGGTGACAACTGCCCCTCCTTGCTAAAAGGACTAGTACTCTTGTAGCTCCCGCCATAAACGGAGAATCTTGTGGAAGAGTTTATCTTCCATAGCAGTCTTTCTTGCTTCTAGAGCTGCATCCATGAATTCATCGACCATGTCTGGAACCTTCGAACTGCTTGAACCTACCATTATATCTCTTGAAATGTTTATGTGCTAATGTGTTAAGACTAACTATGTTACTTTTATTTATAATCACAGGTTCAAAGCATCTGAAGAGACGTATTCATTACCCTCAACGCTTCATCTTCTGAAGCACAAGATTTATTACGTTGTTTCTGTCATTTAAATCTTTGTTTTTTTTACATGCATTTATTTAGGGGGAATATCGATTTTAAGAAGTTAACTAACAAGACAATAGTTAGTGAATTTCATTTGAAATGATTCAGTTTCACAACTGATCGTTCAGTTGATAATTTTTCTAATCTTCTCATGTAATTTAACTAATTAATCGTATTTTATTCCAAATCAAGTGTTGTGACTGCTTATATTAGCATAAAATTTGTCTTTCAATGACTAGTACTTTGAAACGTGGACTCATGTAAATCATCAATTTGTTACACACGATTTTACCACACGAACACACGTTTTTAAATCAAATTTTTTCTGGCCTGACACGTGTCCAAAAAATTGCACAGTCATCAACAAATATCATCTTCCCCGCTTCAATTCAGTTCTTCTTTACAAGCACTTCAGCATTTCACGAGTAAAAATCTATCCAAAGCAGATCTTTTTCTCGCAGATTTCAAGCAATCAAATGGAAAACCAGATCCCGGCTCACCTCATGGATGCAATGGTTATTGACTTCGGCTCTATCTTCACTATGAAAGAGGAGAAAATCAAGAAAATCTTTCTGAAATTGGAAGAATCCGGTCTGAAGCAGTTTTTGAGATTATCTTCCCAGGAAATCTATGTCAAAGAAATCCAAGAACTCTACACTACTGGCTATGTTAATCAAGAAGGATATATTGCATCGACTGTAAGTCATCAGTTACTGATTATTGAGGAGGAGTTTTTCTGCAATCTCTTCCATCTACCAGCCGACGGACTTATCAATCTTTCTGAGATAAAGGCATCTGATATTGAGGAGATGCAAACTACCCTTTTTGCTGCTGGTCAGAAGATCAAAGTTTCTGATCCTAAGAAAGAACTGAATCCAGAAGTACAACTTGTAATGCCCGGGATTTTGTCTGTGAAATTGCGATTATTGATTTATAATTTGTTGTAATTATGGACGGAAAGGATCGGACCGGGAAAGACGAGGAAATACACGAAATATGTGTGAGAACAGATCCCTCGCGCATATGCGCGGCACTGATGCGCGCATATGCGTGAGGTAGACAGAGGACCTCGCGCATATGCGCGAGGAGGTGTATTGAAGAATCTCATATCCAGAGCACCTCGCGCATATGCGCGACGATGGTGTGCGCATATGCGCGAGATGCTGAAGGGAAGATTGCCGAGGCCAGTAGGTTTCGCGCATATGCGCCGGTTGAGGTTGCGCATATGCGCGAGACGTGTTGTGTTAAGGTGAATCCATTTGCCCCTTACATGCAAGATATATATATATATGAATTGCACTTCATTCCTTCATTATTCAGCAGCAAGCACCGAGAGAGCTTCAGAAATTCCATCAAGCTTCATCTTACCTTAGAAATATGATTGTGATAAATCCGGTTATCCGATTTTCAATCCGAGTGTAGGTTCGTGCTTCTCTCATTACTAGCTTCAAGAGGATGTAAGTTTTATCATGTTCTTGCTGTATTTGGAAATATGATGTTGGGGAAATCAGATTTTGAGCTATATGATGTGTTTGTGATATGTAGAGATAAGTAGAATCGAAAACGGATCGAAGAAATGTTATCATATGCAATTGTTATGAATTTGCAGCATATATGTGAGTGGGATTATACAGATTTTGTGACTTGTGTATATTATTGGTTGATGATGATGAGTTGTGACATTGAATCTATTGATGATTGAGTTTTCGGTATATCGAAATGACGCCGTTATGCCGTTGAAATAAATCTAGACCGAATAGTAAGCCTATCACGTAAGTATATTGAGTTGTATGTGATCTCATGCCTCTCAATTGTTTTTTCAGATTGGTATTGAAGGTTTCGAAGATTGAGATTGATTTCATCCAACCAAACACCGAACAAAGAAAGGTATAAATAAATGTCGAACCGGGAGATATGACTCGAGTCAGATTGGATTGGATTTTCCTTAAATCACATACTAGATTGTTTATGCTTTGATATGTTTATATTTTGTCTATTGAGTTATAGAGATACACTTGAGATAGATGTGTCCTTGGCAGAGGTGCCAAGTTACTAGATGTTCGGTGGGATCGATGTGCGTAGGAGAAGACCGACTCCTATTGTACATATTTGATACAGATAGAATCAAAGTCTAGGAATAAGATGTGCCGCCACCCCGATTGGGAGAGTAGGTGGGAGATTTGTTACGTCTTATTCATATCGAGATCCCTAGGTTTAGATGTGAGTCGAGTCAAGAGTTTTATCTTTATTCACTAATGTGTCATAAATAATGATTCATATTCTTTGATACATGATTTATGCTTGTGTATATGATTTTATGCATTGCATGAATACATGTTTTATACTGGGATTTATTATCACCGGAGTTTCCGGCTGTTGTCGTGTTTGTATGTGTGCATGGCAACAGGTGGGACATAATCAGTACCGAGAAGAGCTTGAACGAGTGATGATTAGCATGGTGATCCGGGCTTAGATATGACACTGGTGGTTTACTCCTAGACTTGTAGTGAAAATAAAAAAACACTACTCATGTAATGTGTAATTAGAATAAATTCGTACGTCGATCATGTGTCGTAGATTTTACAATGGATCTTATATAGTTAAGAATCTTAACTTGTTGTATGCTTGAATGCTTTGATATTATAATTTTTTTTTTAATCAAAGTAGCATACATTATTGATCCAAATTGTCCCAACGATTGAAAAGATGAGTTAGCACCCGGGTCCCCACACAACTACTGGCTGATATTGTAGCCAAGACAGGATCATTTGCTGCCCTCACTCTCGAAAAATTTCAAGCCATGACTGCTATAATGATTGGAAGGAAGATGAATTGGAGAAACATCATCTTCAATATTCTGAGGAATATGTTTCAAACTGCTAAACAGACCAAAGGCTTTGCGGTACAGCTCAGCCATGTGCTGAAAGTTAAAGATTTGATGACTGACGATTCTGAGAAGTCATCAAAGATACAAATTTTCAATTCCAAGTCTGTCCAGCCGCCCAAACAGAAACTGGACATGTCACCTGAGCAGTTCATTAAGGTGAAGAAGGAAATTGGGACAGAAGCAGCTCCCAAATCAGTCAAGAAGGCTCAAAAGGAGATTAAAAAGAAAACAATCAAGCGTAAGCTTATTGTCAGCGAAACCGAATCTGAGAAGATTCCTTCACCCAAAGTTGTGAAGAATCCACGTACTTTGAAGACCAAGCCTACTAATGTTGTTGGGACAATCCCAACTGATAGATTGAAGCTGTCTGGAGGTGAACAGCCTATCAAAGCTATCCCACTAAAAGCAATCCCAACTGAACCCTCAACTGAGGATCAGCTGCCTTTATCCTCAATTCTACCAAAGAAAAAGGTCACCGAATCTGGTGATAAAAAGAAACTTGCTGGATTTAAGGCGTCTTTAATCACTATTTCTGGCTTTACTCCTTTACCTATTGCCAGACCAAAGGGGATAGTGATCCGAGAACAACTAGATGCAACCACTTCAGGGTTGACTCTTACTCATGCCTTAACTGATCCCAAGGGCAAAGGGAAATTGCATGAAGAGCCCAGGCCAACCAATGATGTTCAAACACATATTGATCTTATTTGACAAGAGATCAATGATTTTGCAAAAGACAAGCTCAAGGCTTATGTTCAATGGGTAAAATTCAGAATAGAAGTTTTTGCTAAGCAACTTCAGAAGAAATCCACTCTGCAAAAGATTTGTTGACTTGGAGAATCTAGTTTTGAAGATAGTCAAGGCCCCTACAATCGTTCAATCTTTGGAACGTAAGCATTATTTTTTCAACCAACTGAGAGTGAAGAGACTTCAGCAGATAGTTACTCAGTTGCGATTAAATTATGATCCATCTAGTCCGACTGCTTTCAATGATAAAGCCGTATATGATCAGTTGGACTCCGATCTGATTTCATTGCAAATGGAGATCAAGGACTGGGAAACAGATCAAGAACTGATCATTCCAGTTGCCTCTCAAGATGTATCAGAGGAGGCAACTGAACCATATGTTCAAGAACCTTCAAAAGAAACAGTTGCTACTCCTTCATCCTCAGTTGCTCCTTCATCCTCATCTTTAGCACCTCTATTTTCTAATGTTGATCCACCGCCTTATTCTAAAGCTGATTTATCTCTGGACAATCTAGATGAAGTCATCAAATCAGTGACCTCAGATATTCAGCTGGACACTTCTAGATCAGTTGTAGATGTAACTGAAAAACCAGCTGATCAAGCTGTCATTTCTGAAGAACCATCTGAAGAAATCATGTTTGAACAACCGACAGAGTCAGTTCAGTCAGAAGTTGTGACTGAACAAGCAGTTTTGAAGAAATCTGTACAAGCAGTAATTCAAACGACTGAAGATGATCAACTACATTCAGTTCCGACTGAAGAACAGGTTCCTCCGCCAACTGAACAACCAATTGACGATCCAGTTGTTGAACCAACTGAAGAATCAGTTATTCAACCAATCAAAGAACCTTCTAATTATTTTGCTCCTCTATTTGTCTCCTCTCCTCCTCAGGTACCTACAACTGAAGGAATTTCAGAAATAGCTATGCATGAAACAGAACAAACTGACGGTGCGATGGTTGTGTTTACTTCACAAGAAAGGGAACAGATTCCAGAAACTTCTGGAGCCATGTCTCCCAGAATTTCAGACTCTGATGCTCTATTTGAAGAACTCCAAACCGTTCAATAAAATCTCGTCAATATGATGAATGCTATTTCTGGGTCATCTTAACAAAAGTGTGACTGATCTCTTCCTCCAGATGGAAAATATCAAGAAAGACAGGCTGTCGACTGACTCTCACTTCCAAACTCAAGCACTAGTTGGCAGGCGATTTGACTTTCTTGAAGAAAAAGTCACTAAAAGGATTGCCCTGCTGCAAAACATTATGTTGAATGTCGTATCAGATATTGCAGCAGAGGTCCGCATTTTAACAAGAAAAATGGATGCGATTGACAAAAAAGGGGAAGTTATGAGAGAGACGGAAGAAGAAAAAGGGAAGATGTGGGGACCCGGACGCTAATCCATTCCTTAATCATCTTTAGGAATATTTAATCATTCATAATAAACAGGGTCTAAAAATTTTTCTTCTAAAATGCAAAGCGGAAACGTAATGTAATTAAAATCCAATTACATGTTAAACATGAACATACAAATCTAATGTCATCTACAATAATCCAACTAGGTTAAACTACATATCAGTGCTGAATCCTAAGTTGCTTCTGAAGCCCGGATCTCCACGCTATCTAGTCCAGCCTCGTTCTCTTCTTGACCCCGCTCCTATCCCACCTGTTGCCATGCACATATACAGACAAGACAACAGCCGGATAACTCCGGTGAGAATTACATTCTCAGTATAAATCATGTATACATGCAATCATATAAACAATATAAAAGCATATAACGGATAGTTCTAACATGTATCAAATCAGAACATGAATCCATACAATCCTAAATCAAGTTCTAACTATGTACCTTAATCAGGAACATACTCAATATCAAGAATAACTCCTATTCTAAACTTGTGCCAATGTCAGGAACTTAATCAATATCAAGAATAACTTCTATTCTAAACATGTACCAAATATCAGGAACAAAATCAATCTCAAGAATAACTTCTATTCTAAACATGTACCAATCTCAGGAACATAATCAATAGTCAGAATAACTTCTATTCTAAACATGTACCAATATCAGGAACATAATCAGTATTAATCAATACCACTCAATCTAGCTGTCACTCAGGCTAGTGACTCTACATTTTAGACTAGACTCAATCCTAGTCTAGGGATCCCGGTTTCTAGATGTGGTATTCCTATATCGAATTCCGTAAAGGATGGAACCATAATCTCTATTACTCGATATAACCAGTGCCCTGGTATTCCTATATCGAATTCCGTAATAGAAGAATTCCAATATCCTTTACTCGATATAACCAAATATGGTGTTCCTATATCGAATTCCGTAATAGATTCCATTACTCGATATAACCAAACATCCAGTGTCCTGACCTAACCGTCAAGGACTGTAGCTCTATCGCTAATATCCTATCTTGAGACATCGTGCAATGTGCCGTGGCGATACCACCACTATCCGGCACTTCTGTCACAAGATAACTCGTCTAATACATGTCATCTACTATCAAGAGAGCAAGTACATCAATCAACTTAATGCAAATATCAATGCAATAAGGTAAAGTATGTGATTTAGGGAAACTCGAGTCAAACCTCCCTCGAGTTGTGCAATCCCAACTCAACGTTAATTTATACCTTTATCTTCTCGCTCAGAAGAAGAAGAAGAAGAAGAAGTCCCGACTCTATCTCGGTCCATTCCCAATCTGGTAATAACAATACCGAACAGATATAATATCAATAAACTATTCATTTCAATACCTGTTCTGATCAATATCAAATCACAATACAATCTGATCAATGTCAATCGACATACGGTATATCAATACAATCTAAATCAATACCGACTCTGATCAATTTCAATCAACTGATGTTTCGACGGCATAACAATACTGTCTCGATAATCTCGTCAGTCCAAACATCACAGATATAATATCAGAACTCATAATCAATATCGATATCAGTCATAATCTCAATAACAATACATATCTGATATGAATTCTCAGTCCAATCGATTCCAAAAATCATAACAATTACAGGAACAATCTGTTCTTTAATCTGACTTCAATTCTATGATGTCTAACATGACAAGAACATCATATATGAATCCTATTCAATTCTGACAATAGTCTAATTTCAAAACATGTCAAAACGTAGCAAAACTTACGTCCAGTTGTAGCCTACTTTGATAGGAACTCAGTACTGAAGTCGGATTCAAAATCAGACGGACGGATTTCTCAGAAAAGGCGTAAGGATTTTCCAGAACTATCCCCAGACCCTTTTCTCTATTTCTTACCTTCTTTCTGAAGTAACAACGTATATATGAATATATATATACCAAATCGGTCGGTTAAAGAAACGTGTTTACTTTTCATGCATTTTGGTCGGCGCTCGGGCGGTAAGAAAATACCGCTCGAGCGCGGCATTCTCTGCCCAAGCTTTCCGCATGCACCCTTGGCGCTCGGGCGGTAAGATTCTACCGCTCGAGCGCGGCGTTCTCTGTCCAAATCTTTCCGGAGTTTGGCGCTCGGGCGGTCGTAATCTACCGCTCGGGCGCCACGACTTCTGTCCGAAATCGCACCCTTCACATGAAATCTTATTTCGTGTCCCGATTAATCCTTTCGTAATCATATCCAATTATAAATCAATAATTACAGATTACTAGGATTAAATTTTCGGGCATTACATTTCTCCCCCTCTAAGATATGATTTCGTCCTCGAAATCACAAGCAATTCACTCATGAAATACAGATAATCATATCAGATCGCAAATCAGATACAAGAAGGAGATATACAGAAACTGCAATAAACCCATATCAACGAAATTCCTTGAGATAGAATCAATCTGAGAACACTGGCTATACAACAACTGTATACCAAATCTGTAGCTCATGATCATTCAATATCATCATTTGTGACTAAATTTGTTAATCTCAGTCAAAGATATATTCAACCTTCGGCTTCAAATACCAACAGTCATCGTCCGATGTTGGCTTATTTAGTCTATGCATTCTGAGCTATCCTCATTTCTTCTGATTCAGTCTCCTTTTCCTTATCAGATTTCTGATCTTAACAAATCTGCTCTCAAGCATTACTGCAATATCATTCCCATACGAAGGAAATTCGCAGTTCTCACTGTATAATACCTTGACTACTGCTATTTCGATACTCATCTAATAGCTATTATCGTACAATAACTCACAAGTGACAATAAATCATGTCAACTAGTGCTATAATCCAGCACTACATTTCCTGGATATCTCCCAGTATCAGGATAGTTCACTCCGACTATCCGTCAATCGAGAAATCATAGATAAAAATCATGATATACATTCTGCCAAAAGTACAAAATCAAACGAAATCACAGTCTGATAAAATCAACTTTGGCATTCAATACAATCTGACCCTCGTTTCTGACATACCTCTCAGTCGTCTGGTCATATTTGTACGTCATCCTGTACAATATAACCTATGCGGAGTTGAATAATCGTTCAATCATAGCCACTATCTCGGCAAGATTACAGTAGTGTCATCACACAAGCCATAGAAATGTACTCCCATTTCTATTTAGAAATCACTAATCAAGATCAGTAATTTACAAATTTCTATCTTTCTGTCTTCCTCTGTCAGCGATTTGGACATTTAACTGATTTCATCTGTTTATATCAAAACTGTCTATTCGAATTACCACACATTTCCTGTTACCGGAATAGTACTGAATCTACTACTGTGTGAATCTGACAATACCTGTCATTCAAATTCGAATATCTGACACAAACCAATCAGCTAATAATATAAAATAAACTATTACCTACCTGGTATTCGGCTCTGACCCACTGTTCTAACTATCAAAATCAAGTTCTGAACAGTCTAATCAAACTTCTGAACTGCTTTAACCTTCAAAACCAGTTCTGACTCGACTGCACTGTATATAATCTAAACGGTTTATAACCATCGGTATCAAATACAGACTCAGAGTGGTAATAATATCGAATCAGATTCAAGATATCAATACGCAATGCTGATCTAATGACTGCATAAGACGCAATCTCTGACATTTCTGACATCTCTGAAATTCTGTCATATTCCAGGCCATTCTCAGTCACTGATCCCTGTCTCAACAGTACTATAAGTCAGTCAGTATACTATCTTCAGATATCATAGACTCTGAATACAATCTGTCACAATCGAGATTCATATCCGAACAATTCTGTATACCACAATCTCAGTTCCCAGAATATTCAATTCAATCATACGCTGCGAATATATCAAAATGTCATAGATAAAACGAGCATAAGGTCTTCAGAATATTGTTGAACACATGATCCATCAATCCATAATCGGAACTGAAATACTTTCCAGAGAAACATATATTCAAATGTAACTCTAACTCTTAGACAATAATTCTTTCAACTGATATCTCAATTCTTTCAGTTCAATCAGTATCAGTCTATACAAATTATAAAATGAAACCAATACCTGGTATCAAATCAAGGCTGAAATCATTCTTCCTAATCCAGGACAACCATGCAATCTCATCTGAAAGACTATAGCAAACCTCTTGCTATTAGTAAAGCAATTCATGATAGGCTCAGCTTCAGTCATCAACTGAATACATAAGGAATTACTCCATTCCTTTCGATAATCATCGAATCATAAACAATACAGATATCAAGGAATTCAAAATCAAGAATCCTTACCGTATATCATTTATTCCTTGGCCATTTCAGGTCCGAATCTTACCATCTCCTGGCAAGAATCTATCATAGCTATGTACTTGTTCAATATATCAATATCCATTATGCAGTCATCATCAGACAATACAAGTACAATCTAGTCTAATTCAATCTCATTTTCAACTTACTGCAGTATATCATATCCGACAGAATATCACTGATATCAAATTCTTTCTCCAAAAGGTAAAGAAGCAATACTACAGTAGATACAAAACCAACAGGTAAAGCATATATCAGTGCCACCCAATCAAGGATAATCATAATGATTGCATTAGTATATATCAATACATATGCATCATAATCATAGAGGAACAATACCTGCCACTATATCATCAAGTGTGTCCTGGGTTTGTTCCTTGATCACCATATCCAGATGATCTAGCTCCCTGAAATCCTCGGGAACCTCTCAGTTCTAGTACTCCTTTGGTTGTAATCCACCAACTTCTAACAGTTTCTCGTAACTGAGGGAATACCAGTGTAATTCTCTGTTCATCTGTACAATTAAGTAAATCGAACAGTATTTCTATGTCATCAAACCAGTTCTCATACTCTTCAGACGTCGCGATACCACTCAGAATCGGCGGCTGAAATAATTGAAACTCTTTCAATTTTAATTCCATCGGAGTCTCTGATACATCTATCTGATCAGACGAAGTACTACCCCTTTCTGAAAATCTTCTACGAGGTATATCTGATGATCACAAGAATCAGTAATCACAAGAGATAATCAATCCCAATCCCTTTCTGATCAGCTTACCTTCTGATCAAGAATTGGTTCTGATTCATTTTCAAATCAGATATATTACCAAATCAATTCAGATATTCAGGTAACGTATATTTAAACGCAATAAAACATGCTGGCATGCTAGCATACTCAATGTAAATCAACATAATACTATATCACATGCTAGCAATCAAAAGCAGGAAAGAAAACACATTCTACCCCGCTCACTCTTTTCTATCTCAGTGCGAAGAAACCTACAATTCAAGGACCTATAGCTCTGATACCACCTGTTGTGGGGACCCGGACGCTAATCCATTCCTTAATCGTCTTTAGGAATATTTAATCATTCATAATAAACAGGGTCTAAAAATTTTTCTTCTAAAATGCAAAGCGGAAACGTAATGTAATTAAAATCCAATTACATGTTAAACATGAACATACAAATCTGATGTCATCTACAATAATCCAACTAGGTTCAACTACATATCAGGGCTGAATCCTAAGTTGCTTCTGAAGCCCGGATCTCCACGCTATCTAGTCCAGCCTCGTTCTCTTCTTGACCCCGCTCCTATCCCACCTGTTGCCATGCACACATACAGACAAGACAACAGCCGGATAACTCCGGTGAGAATTACATTCTCAGTATAAATCATGTATACATGCAATCATATAAACAATATAAAAGCATATAACGGATAGTTCTAACATGTATCAAATCAGAACATGAATCCATACAATCCTAAATCAAGTTCTAACTATGTACCTTAATCAGGAACATACTCAATATCAAGAATAACTCCTATTCTAAACTTGTGCCAATGTCAGGAACTTAATCAATATCAAGAATAACTTCTATTCTAAACATGTACCAAATATCAGGAACAAAATCAATCTCAAGAATAACTTCTATTCTAAACATGTACCAATCTCAGGAACATAATCAATAGTCAGAATAACTTCTATTCTAAACATGTACCAATATCAGGAACATAATCAGTATTAATCAATACCACTCAATCTAGCTGTCACTCAGGCTAGTGACTCTACATTTTAGACTAGACTCAATCCTAGTCTAGGGATCCCGGTTTCCAGATGTGGTATTCCTATATCGAATTCCGTAAAGGATGGAACCATAATCTCTATTACTCGATATAACCAGTGCCCTGGTATTCCTATATCGAATTCCGTAATAGAAGAATTCCAATACCCTTTACTCGATATAACCAAATATGGTGTTCCTATATCGAATTCCGTAATAGATTCCATTACTCGATATAACCAAACATCCAGTGTCCTGACCTAACCGTCAAGGACTGTAGCTCTATCGCTAATATCCTATCTTGACACATCGTGCAATGTGCCGTGGCGATACCACCACTATCCGGCACTTCTGTCACAAGATAACTCGTCTAATACATGTCATCTACTATCAAGAGAGCAAGTACATCAATCAACTTAATGC
This sequence comes from Primulina eburnea, assembly GCF_022965805.1. Taxonomy (NCBI): domain Eukaryota; kingdom Viridiplantae; phylum Streptophyta; class Magnoliopsida; order Lamiales; family Gesneriaceae; genus Primulina; species Primulina eburnea. Next base: position 14,945,017 of record NC_133112.1, on the reverse strand, counting down.
AAATATCAATGCAATAAGGTAAAGTATGTGATTTAGGGAAACTCGAGTCAAACCTCCCTCGAGTTGTGCAATCCCAACTCAACATTAATTTATACCTTTATCTTCTCGCTCAGAAGAAGAAGAAGAAGAAGAAGTCCCGACTCTATCTCGGTCCATTCCCAATCTGGTAATAACAATACCGAACAGATATAATATCAATAAACTATTCATTTCAATACCTGTTCTGATCAATATCAAATCACAATACAATCTGATCAATGTCAATCGACATACGGTATATCAATACAATCTAAATCAATACCGACTCTGATCAATTTCAATCAACTGATGTTTCGACGGCATAACAATACTGTCTCGATAATCCCGTCAGTCCAAACATCACAGATATAATATCAGAACTCATAATCAATATCGATATCAGTCATAATCTCAATAACAATACATATCTGATATGAATTCTCAGTCCAATCGATTCCAAAAATCATAACAATTACAGGAACAATCTGTTCTTTAATCTGACTTCAATTCTATGATGTCTAACATGACAAGAACATCATATATGAATCCTATTCAATTCTGACAATAGTCTAATTTCAAAACATGTCAAAACGCAGCAAAACTTACGTCCAGTTGTAGCCTACGTTGATAGGAACTCAGTACTGAAGTCGGATTCAAAATCAGACGGACGGATTTCTCAGAAAAGGCGTAAGGATTTTCCAGAACTATCCCCAGACCCTTTTCTCTATTTCTTACCTTCTTTCTGAAGTAACAACGTATATATGAATATATATATATACCAAATCGGTCGGTTAAAGAAACGTGTTTACTTTTCATGCATTTCGGTCGGCGCTCGGGCGGTAAGAAAATACCGCTCGAGCGCGGCATTCTCTGCCCAAGCTTTCCGCATGCACTCTTACCGCCCGAGCGTGGCGTTCTCTGTCCGAATCTTTCCGGAGTTTGGCGCTCGGGCGGTCGTAATCTACCGCTCGGGCGCCACGACTTCTGTCCGAAATCGCACCCTTCACATGAAATCTTATTTCGTGTCCCGATTAATCCTTTCGTAATCATATCCAATTATAAATCAATAATTACAGATTACTAGGATTAAATTTTCGGGCATTACAGAAGAAGAAGAATGTATGAAGATCAACTGATTTCAGTTCAATTGTTGAAGACTCTTTATTCTTTGTACGAATCTGTACATTAGAAGAGTTATTTTATCTAAAAAAATCAGAGTTCTATCGTAAGTTCAGCTGATCAGTTCATACATTACAAGTTTTGTCAAACACCAAAAAGGGGGAAATGGTTGGAAACTAAGTTTTGGTAGTTTGACAAACTAAGAGTTTAAATTTATACGAATAACTGATCAAAGGAGAATGAGCTTAACTGACTAAAATCATACAACTTATAGTTGCCAATACCTGAAGAGTAATGCGTACATTATCAACGGCATTTGAAGCCAGCTGAATCTTATCTACGTCGAACTGATCAGTTGAGCAGAATCAAACTGACTGATCAGTTGGGAACTGATCAGTTGCAACAATCGGTTATGAGCTTTCCAGCAGAGTGTTTTTCAGCTGATCTTTCAGTTGTACACGTCATCAGTTGAGAACGACAACCGACAAATAGTACAAACATACTGCAACTCGTAGTGGAGCGCCCAATTTCAGAGTCTACAGTTTACAAATGTTACAAGAATGTTGACGTGGCAATCAACGGCTATAAAAGATCAAATTGTATTTATTGTTACCATTGAAGAGATGCCTATAAATAGGCGAGAAGAGCAGTTGAAGAAAAAAATAACATAAGCTTCTATTCATCTTGCTGTTACGCTGCTCAAAAACATTCACAAGCTCACAGTTATCAGAAATATCAGTAGCATTCAAGGCTATATTTCGAGCTTAAATAGCACAAGTCATTCGTTGTATATTCATTCAGTTTTGCTAAGATCAGTTTACAAACTGTAAGAAAAATGTATACTAAGAGTTTCAGTTTTTGCAATGTTAAGTCGAAAACTGAAGTGGGTCTATACAATCTTGTATTGATCAAATTTTTTTAGTGAATATCCTATCTTTTTGATAGAAGGGGTGACGTAGGAGGGATTCAATCTCCGAACATCCATAAACTCTTGTGTGTCATTTTATTTCAGTTACATATTCTATCTTTCAGTCAGTTTACTTCTGCAACTGTTTTCTCAGTTAAACTGATTGTCATTGACTGACAAGATTTCCAGTTTAAGTTTCTTACAAAAGTGACACCATATTTTTCAAAAGCTACAAAACTGAAAGTATTTATTCAACCCCTCCCTTCTAAACACTTATTCCAGTAGTCAACCGATCCAAAAATCTGTATACTCATGAAAGCTGCATAGATAAAGTACTTGAATATACAATAAGTATTATGAGTTCTACTTCTCAATTTAAGATCATGAAATTTATTAAGAAACATACTGTATATTCTAAAAAGGTTCATATTCGACTCAACAATCTAAAATAAGGATACATTGGTAAGGACATGGAGATATCCATCTATACAGATGGATGATCATTTAATGATGCACTTAACAACCTTTCCTCGAACATTCCAAATGGTTATCACTTATCGAATGAAATAGTCCGTGGTTTGGTTGTACATCATTAGTCTTTTGACCCGGAACAACATGTTGGGACATCGTATTCTCGCACCCAAGACGTAGCGGAAGTTTAAAAATTTTTGGTCTTGGGAGTCGTGTGTTTAAAAACTTTCATATGGTGTTTCAAATTATACATTTGCATTCTTGACGCTTGGACTCCAAACTATTCCGATTTTTACACGGAGTTAGTCCTTCTTGTAAATCCCTATGAACGGCTCTTCTCCTTTGATCATCTAATTGGGTCCACGATCAAAAACTGAATTCCTTGTTTGGTTTGCACTAGAAAATCCAAAAAATTTATGTGTTGAGACTGTAGCCTCCGAATTTCAAAATCCGGAGACGGTGCAGCGCAGAGGTGCTGTGATGGATGAACCAAAAAAGGGGCCAAGAATTTTTTTTCTTTTTCCTTCTTTTGACCGAGAGCTTTTTGAAATTGAAGAGATTTTGTTTTTATTTTTGTGTGCCAAAAAATAGTTTTTTATTAGGAGTCCTAGTGGTGTATTTATAGAGGTTGACTCCTAATCTCATTAGGAGTCCCTCTCTCAAAAGAACTCTAATAATTTCATTATATTTAAACTCTCATATTTATTAATATATATAATGTATTTATTAACTTTTAATAATATATTATATAATAATATAATATACACATATTTTATATCACCATATAAAATATATATTCATATACATTAATTAAATTAAATAACCATTATTTAATTTATAAATTAACTCCTTGATTAATTTAATTCTAGACTCTTCTAGAACATATATGAGAATTTGTACATGTTAGTAGTCACTACTAATAGTACCAACATTTAATTAGTAAATTCCAAATTCAATAAATAAATTATTCCAAACTCATTATAACCCCGATCGACGATCCGAAAGCGCCGATGTACCAAGGATACAAATCTTGTTCATATAATGAAAACATAAAATTTCGAAGATTAAAAGTTTCATTTATCAAATTTAGAACTTACCATACATGGCAGTTACCATATTTGGCAGCTGTCAATTTTAGTGAACTCCTTCACAAAACAGGTTCTACTCTCCTTCCTTATTTAGCAATCATGCTAACTTTCATTTCTTCCATCTAATGGAATCAGCTCATAAACTCCTTTATAAGCTTCTTGTTTGATCTCCAGCAAACTAAAGTCTCCAAATTACAACTCCTTGAAATTGACTATCTCAATGGGAACACAGAATCCGATACTTGTGTGACCCTCAATTGTTCACGGATACAGTTAGCCGTGGGTTCACATCTCCATGTGATTCAGAATAACATTTATTCTTATTCGGGTTTACCCTAGTTAACCCAATTCTTTTCATCAACTCCTTGATCAAGAATGTCAGAACTCATTTCTGATTGCACTCATCGAATCATGGTAAGAGCGTCTAGTAGCATCACCCCATGATCTCCTAGGTATCACTGATAGTGCCTGCAAGAACCTTTAGTCATAGGTTAGCGTACAGTACGGTCCCTTCAATACATATATCACGATCGAATTTGCAACCATTGGTATATCAAGAGTTGCATATGAATTCGATAACGATGTGATTTATCATTGAGTACTAATAGTGGTATGGTATGTGCAACTAGGAAAACACCTTTCCCTAAAGCACATTTCTTGATCTGGCCAGAGACTCCTTGTACTATTAACTCATCAGATCACATAGGATATCTTCACCCGTAGGCGAAAAGTGAATCCCCGACTAAAATGCATTTTCTCCTATGTATTTTGAAACTATACCCAAGCTCGCCACCTGATGACCCTCGATGGAGTCGGTAAACGGATCAAAGTGCATGTTAGTACGTATAGTCCCTACATTGTCCCGGGTCAAAAAACTAATGTGTACAACCATAACTGCGGACTATTTTACTGGATAAGTGAGAACCACTTGGACAGTCCGAGGGCGAGTTTTTCTGTGCATCATCATATGATCACCCATCTGTGTGAATGGACATCTCCATGCCCTTGCCTATGAAACATGGAATTTACATCACAGATGCTAGTCTCGAGCTCAAGCGACCTTTATCCTCGTTTTAGGCGGGTGAATGGACTAGGAACTTGTTTAGAATATACGGTACGCTTCCTAATGAGTTTCATCATATTACGTTGTGACGCATACCTCATGGTACATATTGTATATTCAAGGACATTATCTACGTAGATTGCATGGGTATACAGATAAAGTATAATGTCATAATCGAATAAAATCATAAAATATTATTAAAATAAAGATTGTTTTACATTGGAGTTAGTAGAAACCCTAGCCACAAGTTGGCTTACCGGACACCTATCCTAACACAACATAGAGACTCTACGTACTAGAACATACTTTGACTCGTTTTCCAACCCAGCGGGTCATAAGGTGGAAATATTGGGTGTAACCTGACATACGTAGAAGTCAATGTTTGTAGTCAGGGATTTACCGCTCACATGCGGATGTTGATATCTTATGTAATTTGGTGAGTTAATAGTGCAAGAAATCTCTTGCCAGAGTAAGACATGTGCATTTTGGACAGGTGTTTCTTCGGTTTCACATACCATGTCTCTGTTGCATAAAGATATATCGCATCATTATCGAATTTATTTGCATCTCTCAATATACCAGTTATTGCATATTTGATCGTCATATATGAGTTGGAGGAATCGTACTGCACATTAACTATAAATTAAGGTTAATTAAAACACTATCAGTGATACTTAGGGGATTATGGATCGATGCTACTAAATGCTCATGCCATGATCCGATGGGTGTAATCAGACTTAAGTTCAGACGTTCTTGATCAAAGAGTTGATGAAAAAAATGAGGCTAATTCGGGTAAGTTCATATAAGAATAAATGTTATTATGAATCAAAATGAAGTTGTTAACCGACGACTAGTTTTATCCCTGAAGCATTGACGGTCACACAAGTATCGGAATCTATGTTCCCTTCAAAATAGTCAAATTTAAGGAGTTTAATTTGGAGATTGTAGTTTGATGGAGATCAAACAGATTACTTATAAAGGAGTTTATAAGTAGATTCTATTGTTGGAAGTTGTGGGATTTAGCTTAACTACTAATTAAGTGAGGAGAGTGAAATTGAATATTTTAGTGAAAGAGTTCACAAAACTGGCAGCTGCAAAAAATATATCAGTGGAAAATTTTCGAAATTTTCATTTTTCATTATATAAACAAGTTTTGTACCCTCGATAAATCGACGTTGTCTAATTGCCGATCGAGATTATAATGAGTTCACAATTATTTATTCAGTAAATTTAAAATTCAATAATTAAATACTAAATTAGCAGTGGCGACTACTAATATAAGATTCTTATGAAATATTTTAGAGGTGTTTAGAATTAATTAATTAATTGAGTAAGTAATTAAATAATTATTATTAATTATATTAAATCAATGTATTGTCGAAACTTGATAATTATTTAATTAATCATGGTTTTATCAAAAGTTGAAAACACAACATGTGACAATGACTCATCCATGAATTAAATAATAGGATTGGAGAATCCTAATATAACTCTAACTAGTAGGAGTCCTAATTAGATTATAAAACCTGGTGAGTTTTGACAAATAAATATATACAAGTTAGAATACTAATAAGATTCTAACTTAAGAGCCTTAATGAGATTATAATTCAAGTATAACCTTCGATGTCATATTTAAGATGCTAGAATTTTCTTCTCCCTCACTTAACAAAAATCGGATACCACAATAGCTCAATTAAAGGTCTTTAAGTTGTTTTGATCAATTATCATGTTCAATAAAATAAGATATAAAATAAAAGTTAATAAAGTACAAAATTGTTAATATTTTAAAATTATTAATACAATGACCATACTGAATTGATGCTAGATAAATTCAAGTATTTGATCTAAAAGTAGGTCTCTTGTGTGACATTTTCAAGTATATTTATTCTTGAAACGGGTCAACACTACCCATATCTAGAATAAAAAGTAATATTTTGGCATAAAAATAATAATTTTTCATGGATGACCCAAATAAAATATATGTCTCACAAAATTGAATCTATTTTCATTTGTCCAAAAATAAATTTCAAAAGCATACAAAGTTTAGTCAGATTATGATTTGAATTGTTATTATCATAGGACCATAGTCGTTCTTGGGAAACAATTATCACATTCTATGAACACAATATAGAACAAATTTGTATTAAAATGATAGAATCCAATTATAGGGAGTCAGGAATGAAGTTTAGAGAAAAAATATGTGTGTAAAAATAGATATATAAAATAAAATAATGATTTTATAAAATTCCAAAATAAATCTATATGTCAATTTATATAATTAATTTACTTAGACAATAAATCATTTTTATTTGAATTATTTAAACTTAAATAAGAACTTGTTTATATATTTAAATCCAGTTATATTATTTTCATATAAGAAGTATCTTATTTTATATAAAACTAATTCTATGGTTGTTGTAAAAACTATGGTAACAACAAAATTTCATCAATTGTTATTTCTTAAAATAGAGTTAATCGATTGTAATTTTGGAAAATTATTATTCATCTGGATAAATTTTACTTCCAAAAAGGTAGTGGTATAATAAATTTTTGGAAAAATTGTATTTTTTGTCATTTATTTTTTTTTTTAATTTTCATCATCTATTCTGTCATCAGTTTTAGTTTGCTAACTTTTTTTTATAATTGGTTTTATAACATGGAAGACAGAATCGCAAATAAGTAAACATATGCGACAAAAAATTTAATTTTCTCTAAATTTTTTGCAGACAAAAAAAAGAAGAATTTGTGTATAATTATTAATGAATAATTACTATCATCTATTATATTCTCTATAATTATTTTTATTTGTGTCCCATTAATTAAATTTCAAAATTTTCAACAATTGATTATTTTGGAAAAAGATTTATGCGTTTCCAAAGATTTATCAGAAATCCGTGATAATGAGCATGCTTTCTTCTCCATTCTGTCCCTCGTCCCCTCCATTCTCTTCGCCTAATACCCGTTTCCCTCTCATCAACAACCGAACCTACCTATACCTGTAGAGACCCGAAAATTCGTGCTTGAAAATTTGTGGAAAAATTAAAAATTTTCTTTTAAACTAAATGAAGTATCAAATTAATAAAATAAACTGTTAAATAATGTTTAATGTTTAAAAATAGCAGCGGAAGAATTTAATGTTTGCAAAATAACAATTTAAAATAATTCAACAAGAGATAAAATGTTTGAGCATAAAAATCGTAAGTGCTGAAAATGAGGTCCTCGGGTTCCACTACTGCCGACCAAGCTAGCTCACTGGTCCCCGCCCTCAGCCCCGACATCATCAGTACCTACAACAATCAAGTCTAGTGAGCCTAAAGACTCATCATGCATATATTATAAATAACGAGTAAATAGTAAAATAAAATTTGCATGGGAGTAAAATGTTCATGTCATGAGGCATAACAAAAAAAATATCATTTTCATAGTAATTATACTACGTGCATAACTGAACTGAAAATATCATGGTAAAAATATTTGCTCCTTGGAGCCCTGTACTGAAATAACTTGTAATAATTTTCTGGTGAGATTATGGTCTACGCATGTGGTCCCTGAACTGAACTGACCGGTAACTGGCGACCGGGCCTGTAACTGGCGACCGGGCTTAGTAATGTACGTCTGATCAGACCACTGCCACAGTACTGGGTGAAACAACTGAAATGACCGATAACTAGCGACCGGGACTTGTAACTGGCGACGGGACTTAGTAATGCTCTCATAACCGGTAACTGACGACCGAACCGGTAACTGGCGATCGGATTTAATCAAGATAGTAAAGTGACCATGAGCAATATCGCATAAATCTCAAAATGAATATTTTTGCACGTAATATAATTAGATAACATCATTAAATATGGACAATTTCGATCTTCTTGCAATAAAATCATGTACTTGCGATATTTAAAAATACCTATATGACTTGATTGAAGAGTGAAAGAAGATATAAACATGCCTTGGTTTGTTTTGACAGAAAACAAACGAAATAACGACGCGGCGCGGCGAAGACGGAGTGCTCTTCACTTTCTCACTTAATTCCTTTAAATTAAGCATGCACCATAATTATTATAATATCGTAAAACTCATAAACGTGATGCATGAACATTTAAAAATATCATGATATGTGTGCTCAGGGCGCTGTTAGGACCAAAATTTCACCCCTAGTGCAAAATGACCATTTTGCCTCTGGAAACCTAAAAATTATCGTTTCAACCCTGGACCTCTAAAATTGACCCGAAGCTTACCAAACTCCTTAAAATGTCCTAAAACATTTTTAAAAGTATTTCTAGGCGTAAACTCGAGCCCAATTCATAACTTAACCAATTCGTTTTAAAATTTGGACTGGGGTCCTGATTTTAACCCGAATCGACTTTAAACTTAACCGAAATTCTCCCAACTTTTTATCATATTTTAAAAACACCTAAAAGACACTAAAACTCTAAAACCATATTCAAAACTTACGGCTGGAAGATCCAACAAGCAGTAACTCTCGCCCCCCCCCCCCCCCCCCCCCCCCCCCCTCCCGTCAACATCTCATTACACCACATGCCCCCCCCCCCCCCCCCATTTCATCACCCTTCGGTCCTCCCCAAATCCACCACATGGACCTAGCTTAGACCTTAAAAGACCTACCTTAATCACACGATAGGCCCAATGCAGCACCACTTGCGAAGAACCGTGAAAACACCCAACGCGAAAGCTCTCCCCTCCTATACCTCTCGGCCCTCTCCCAATCTGTCCAAAATCTTATGCCATCACCACAACCTCGCCCTACCCTCCTGTACGCTCCCTTGTCATCACCCACACAGCGGTCCCTTGCACAAAACCAGAAACGTGAGACTTGAGGCATAAATATGCGATATGCTCGTGAAACTCAAAAATCTCAAACACACTCTGTTGGATCGAGAGTAAAGCATGCAAAACACAAATATAATAGTAATAAAACATGCGTGATGCAGAAATGAGGTTGCAAGCGTGCTTTGGTGCAATAAATGCAAGAAAACTCGAAGCGGGGAACGCCGGGGAAACTTTGATGCAAGAACGAGCTATGACCGAGGGGTTGCTGCTGATTTTCTTGAGGAAACCCAGGCAAAATGAGAGGGGAGGGATGGCGTCGGCTGATAGGAGTATTAGGTTTAGGTTAAATGAGGTTTAGGTGATAATTATATAATAAATTAATAGATAATGGCCCTAATTTAATAATTAAAAGTTTAAATATATAATTAAGCCCAATAAGTTTAAAAGTAGGCCCATTAACCTCAAACCCACTCCCGAAAAATATTTTGAGTTGAAAAGATTTTGAAAATAATAGCCGAACCATTAAAAAGTCCCCCGATTCGATAAAATTTGCGTACCGTTAAAAATAAAGTCGTACGGGTAGAAATAACAAGAAAAATCCCATTATTTGAAAAATCCACTTAAAACACCATATATTAATTTATAAAAATTAATCATGTAATTAAAATAGTTTTCCTGAAAATTCTCCGGTCTCCGATCCTCGGTCGAACGTGAAATGCAACTTAAAATCTTAATGCACAAACTTTTAAAATTTCATGAAACAAATCCTATCATGCATTAATTAAGCCTAAAATGCGTAAAAATAATTAAACATAATTTACTGAAATGAACATGCATTTTATGCTTTATAATAATTTAATAAAATACCGAGGAAATTTAATAATTTGCATGCATGCCAACTTTTTAAATTATATTTACTACCATGCTAAATTACCACTTAGTAAGTTTTTATTAACTTATCTCCATACTCCATCTCCGGTCCGGCCTCACTTATGTAACTGAAAAATGTAACAATTAAACTACTGCAAAAAATAAATAAATTTAAAGAAAAGAATTTACAAACTCATGCAATAAAATCACTTTAATTTAAATACTAGAAATTATGCATGGCTTATACGCAGTCCAATTTACGGGTTCTACAATCCTCCCCCCCCCTTAAAGAAATTTCGTCCTCGAAATTAAAACTCACCGAATAGCTCTGGATAGCCACTCCTCATCTCTGGCTCAGACTCCCACGTAGCTTCCTCCTCTGAATGGTTAAGCCATTTGAATTTGACTCGCTGTACCAATTTGTTCCGAAGCCTCTTTTCATGTCTGTCTAAGATCTGCACTGGTCTCTCCTCATAAGACAGGTTTGGAGTAAGCTGCAACGGCTCGAAGTTCAGAACATGCGAAGGATTTGCCATATACTTTCTCAGCATAGAGACGTGGAACACATTGTGTACTCCGGCCAGATTCGGCGGAAGAGCCACACGATAAGCTAGCGTCCCAACTCTGTCGAGGATCTCAAACGGTCCAATAAATCTCGGACTGAGCTTCCCTTTCTTTCCAAATCGCATGACACCTTTCATAAGTGCCACCTTCACAAAAACATGGTCGCCCACTGCGAACTCTAGATCTCTCCTCCTCTGATCTGCATAACTTTTCTGTCTACTCTGAGCAGTCCTCATCCGGCCACGGATCTTGACTACTACTTCCACAACCTACTGAATAATTTCTGGACCCAATTCTGCTCTCTCTCCTACTTCATCCCAATGAACAGGAGATCTACACTTACGGCCATACAGTGTTTCATACGGAGCCATACTTATAGAAGATTGGAAACTGTTGTTATAGGTGAATTCTACAAACGGCAAATTTGACTCCCAACTCCCAGAGAAATAAATCACACAAGCACGGAGAAGATCCTCTAAGATCTGGATGACTCGCTCTGACTGACCATCTGTCTGTGGGTGGAAAGCTGTGCTAAACAGCAACTTCGTACCCATGGTCGAATGTAAACTCTTCCAAAACAAGGAAGTGAATCTAGGATCTCTGTCAGATACGATCGAAACTGGAATACCATGAAGTCGGACTATCTCCCGGTTATACAACTCCGCATACTGAACCATGGTGAAAGTCGTCTTAATAGGCAAGAAGTGCACTGATTTGGTAAGACGATCAACAATTACCCAGATGGCATTTGATCCTCTGACTGACTTCGGCAATCCGGTCACGTAATCCATGGTAACATTCTCCCACTTCCACTCGGGAATAGGAAGAGGCTTGAGCAAACCTGCTGGTCTCTGATGCTCCGCCTTCACTAACTGACAAGTCAGACACTCGGATACAAAACGTCTGATGTCATTCTTCATCCCAGGCCACCAATACAACAACTGCAGATCTTTATACATCTTCGTACTCCCTGGATGTATGGAGTATGGGGACATGTGGGCCTCTGATAGAATATCTGCTCGGATAGAACCACTGCCAGGAACCCACATCTTGTCTCGGTATCTCACAATACCGTCGCTAACTGAATACAAGACACTGCCCTTGGCCTCATCCCTCTGCTTCCACTTTGCTAACCGCTCATCTGCTGACTGACCACTGCGAATACGGTCTAGAAGAGAGGACTGGATAGTCAAGGTAGATAGACGAGGAACTCTACCTCGAGGATAAGTCTCTAGATCAAACCTCTGCATCTCAGTCTGAAGAGGTCTTTGCATCGTCAAATGAGCCATCACTGCAACTTTTCTGCTTAATGCATCCACAACTACATTAGCTTTACCCGGGTGGTAGCTAATGTCACAGTCATAATCCTTCAGAAGCTCCAACCAATGCCTCTGACGCATGTTCAGCTCCTTCTGCGTAAAGAAATACTTGAGGCTCTTGTGGTCGGTAAAGATCTGGCACTTTTCCCCATACAGATAATGCCTCCAAATCTTCAAGGCAAAGACTACCGCGGCCAACTCTAGATCATGGGTAGGGTAATTCTTCTCATGACTTTTCAGCTGACGAGAAGTATATGCTATCACCTTCCCATGCTGCATCAATACTGCGCCCAAACCGAGCTTCGAAGCATCGGTATACAGAACAAACTCACCAGGCCCTGACGGCATGGCCAAAACTGGTGCTGAGATAAGAGCTTGCTTCAAAATATCGAAGCTCTTCTGACACTCCTCGCTCCACACAAATTTAGCATTCTTCTTGGTCAATGATGTGAGTGGAACGGCAATAGAGGAGAATCCCTGAATGAACTTCCTGGAATATCCTGCTAGCCCCAGAAAACTGCGGATCTCAGATGCATTCTGTGGCACAACCCAATCTCTGACTGCTGCGACTTTCGCTGGGTCTACCTCAATACCACTGCTAGAAACAATGTGGCCTAAGAACACCACTTTCTCTAACCAAAATTCGCACTTACTAAACTTTGCGAATAACTTGTGCTTCTGCAAGGTCTGCAGCACTGTGGTCAGATGTCTGCTGTGATCCTTCTGATTCTTTGAGTAGACGAGAATGTCGTCTATGAATACTATCACAAACTGGTCAAGATACGGCTGAAATACGCGATTCATGAGATCCATGAAGATCGCTGGCGTATTCGTCAGACCGAACGGCATCACAAGGAACTCATAGTGGCCTTAACGAGTCCTGAAAGCAGTCTTGGAAACATCAGCATATCTGACCCTCAACTTGTGATAACCGGAACAGAGATCTATCTTGGAGAACACCGAAGCTCCCTGCAACTGATCAAATATATCCTCAATCCGCGGAAGTGGGTACTTGTTCTTCACTGTAACCTTGTTCAACTCCCGGTAATCAATACGAAGCCTCATCGTGCCATCCTTCTTCTTAACAAACAGTACTGGCGCGCCCCAAGGTGAGAAACTCGGGCGAAATGAACTCCTTGTCAAGTAGCTCCTGAATCTGCTTCTTAAGCTCCGCCATCTCTGTTGGCACTAATTGGTACGACGCTTTGGATATCGGAGCCGTACCTGGCATAAGCTCAATAGAAAACTCCACCTCTCGCTCGGGCGGCATACCAGAGACGTCTTCAGGAAAAACTGTCTAAGAAATCTCTAACAATCGGAACATCTGCGGCTGACTGACTGGGTGCCTCGGGGACAGATATAAAAGTCGCTAAAAATGACCGACACCCTCTATGCATGAGTTTCCTAGCCTGGACATAAGGAATAATGCGCGGTAAGGGGAAGTATCTGTCCGGCTCAAATAAGAACTATGTCATCCCAGGCGGTTGGACTAGAATAGATCTCCGCTGGAAGTCTATCAACACTCTGTTCCGGAATAGCCAATCCATGCCTAGTATTATGTCAAACTCTGGCATCGACAAGACAATCAGATCCGCGTAAACAAGGTTGCCATGAAGCTCCAGATCTAAGTCTCGGATCACATTGGTGGCTGCCATCTCCTCACCGGAAGGTAATACTACTGAATAGGCTACATCTAGCCCAATGGTCTTGACCTTGAGAAAATTAGCGAAGGTCTCTGAAATGAAGGAATGAGTAGCCCCTGAATCTATCAGGGCTTTCGTAGCTGACCCCGCTATAAAAATTCTCCCTGAAAGTTTGGAACATCAAGCTGAAACCAAAAATCTCAAGAACTATCCTACGGACATGCAGAAGCCAAATTTCTTCTAACTTAAATTCCCAAAATAATACTGAGTAGAGCATGCAATCCTATAACAGTTTCTAAGTTCAAAATATAAATTCCGGTTCCCAAAACGGTGAAATTCAAATAATAACTTAAAGCTTAAAGGTACCTGTCATCAGCATAGTATCGGGGTTCGTCTCCGTCGCATGGAGAGCAAACACTCTGCCCTGGTTATGCAGGTTCTTCTGAGGGCAATACAGCAGCGTGTGGCCTGGGCTACCACACTTGTAACACTTCTCTGAGCCGAACATACATGCTCCAGGATGGTGGCGTGAGCACTTGGGACAAACTGGGTGCTCAAATGGCCTCGGGACTGCACGTCCCTGCTGCTGCTGGGGTCCTCCTCTGAATCTGGGTGGGCCGTGATGCGGACTCTTGTTCTGGTGTTGCTGCTGCTGAGGAGGAGGAGGGCGGTGTGGTACCTGAACTGGTCGTTTCCCCAAGCGATCCCTCTCAATGTCGATCAGATCCTGCTCTGCAGCCAGAGCTCTAGAAACAACAACTTCATAGGTAGTAGGGCCAGCCACCCTAACATCACGGCGCAAGATCGGCCGTAGTCCATCAAGAAAGTGCCTCAGCTTGGCACCCGCATCATTCGCAATCAGGGGCACGAAATGACAGCCCTCTCAAACTTATGGACAAACTCCGTGACAGTCAGCTCTCCCTGTCTCAGGGTGATGAACTCCCTGGTCAAACGTGAACGCACCTCATCAGTAAAATATTTGGAGTATAATACCTCTGTGAAGCATGTCCAAGTCAACGTAGCCAAGTTCAGGGCTACTCACGCTCCTTCCCACTATAAGCGGACATCTCCACTAAACAGATAAGTGGCACAACGTACTCTGTCTGCATCTCCAAGCTCCATAAACTCAAAGATAACCTCGAGGGACTTGATCCAGCCCTCGGCAATCATGGAGTCCGTTGTCCCTGAAAAATCCTTAGGACGCATCTTCATGAATCTCTCATAACTAGCCTCAGGCTCGGTCGGCCTAGCTGACACAGCGGCATTGTTCCCCGCAAACTGTGCGAAGAACTGGTTCATCCCAGCCAACATCTGGGCATTCATATCAGGTGGAGGGGGTGGAGGTCCCTGCCTCTCTTGTCTCTGATCATTCCCGTCCTCATGACGGTGTACACCACCACCTCTCGGGCGTCCAACCTGGCATCTAGGAGGCATACTGTTCCATATAAAACCCATACGTAACTAACATGCATAATTTCATAATTTATTTTAAATAAACACTGAAATAATTAAAGAATTTGAATGTAAAATATTTCATGGAGGCATACTGTTAAAATAATTCACGCTTTAAATAAAATGCTGAAATGTCAAACTTACTATAAATAGTGCTCGGATTTCTCATTTTTGACTTGCCAATTTCTTGAGTTTTCTCTCATTTTGGAGAGTTTGGAAGGTTTCTAGGGTTAGTTGTTGGTCGAGCGATAGCCAAGAGCTGCCAGGAGTAGTAGCGTAGCGGCGCCTGAGTTACGAGGCAATCGACATCAAAGGGCTGTCGACGGACGAAGGTAAACCCTAAACCTTTGGTAGTACTAGGGAGTACTGGTTTTGCTAGTCGAGCATGGTAGTATTGATTGAGTATGCTTTTGATGCGTAGGCTTGTTCTAGACCTGATTAGCGGTGTTGCGTAAGGCTAGGCTTGCTGTGATAGAGGTACGAAAGTACTATCCGAGATATCCTGGTTGAGTATACATTCTTATATGTGTTGCATGATTATGTGGTGCATTGATATATGTCATATGATGCATGCTATTATGTCACGTTTATTACTGCACGTTGCATTTCATGTTGAGCCGTATCTTCTTCGAGATAGCCTTTACTGTTGAGCTGTATCTCTTTCGAGATAAGCTATATCTTGGGGCCGCTCAGCCCTGTCTTGTGGACGCATGGACACCGAGAGTACACAGTGGCCGACGGGTCGGGAGGGCTTCGGTGGTCCGGGACATTTTAGGTCCACGTCTGTCTTGTAGTGGATGCAGTGACCCAGAGGTGTACCACGCGGCACTATCCACTTGGCGCCTCTAGACTGAGCATTGTTGAGATCCTTTTGTGACTCCTGTTTCTTGACTACCCCGGTATCATGATCATAGCATGTGCATTTCATATAGGTCTGTATACTCATACTTTTGTACTGGGCGTTCTTATCGCTCACGTCCTCGGTTTTGTTTATTCTTGGACACCCCATTCCCACGGGACAGGCCTCAGGTTGGACAACTCAGGAGGAGCAGGAGGAGGACGTTGAGTAGCTGGTTGGTTTAGTTTATCGGTATTGTTTTGATTCGATATGGTTGTATTGAATATTTTATTTGGAGTTATTCTAGACTTCGATTGGGTTGTATAACCATTATTTTGTTGACTTTTCCGCTGTTATCTCTGATTATTGTTAATTAGGTTAATTGCATGCTTAGTTCTTGCCTAGTAGGTGATTCTGGAACGGGTCACTACATTTATGGTATCAGAGCATGCATACGATTTTGGGATATAGATTTCTGTTTTGGGATTTCCGTTGACCAATTTACTAGTTTCCCCATTCTATGTTGTAGCGATGACTGACCACTTTGGTGACGGGAGTAGTCAGGGGAGTGTAGGTCGATGGGGTGATCAGGACGATAGTAGGCGTCATCGTAACCGTGAACATCGTCATCGTCGGGATGGTCCTAGGCGTTTTGATTTGCATCGTTTCATGCAGATGGGGCCTAAGCCTTTAGTTGGCGGTGAGACTCCCGATGATGCGGAGGATTGGTTAGAGCGCATGGAGAGTTGTTTTCGCGCATTCCAGTGCACCGATGAGCAGAAGATGGAGACCCTTAGTTTTCTTCTCGAGGGCCGTGCTCGCAAGTGGTGGCGATCGACTTCTGCGCCGATAGTCCAGTCCCAGGGTAGAGCGACTTGGGCCGATTTCCGTGCAGCGTTCATGCAGCTGTACTTTCCTCCAGCCCTTCGCCAGGCCAAGACGATTGAGCTCCTGAACCTTAAGCAGGGGAGTATGTCTGTTGATGAGTATCAGCAGAAATTCTTCGAGTTGTTACCCTTTGCGCCTCATATCAGTGGCAGTTCTGAAGCCAAGTATGATCATTTCCTTCAGGGCCTTAACCAAGAGATCTTTGATCGAGTCACTGTCTGTGATAATCCTACTTCTTATGATGGGTTAGTGAACCGGTGTCGTCAAGCAGAGATCAGTCTCCAGCGTGGTAGGGCTATTCTTTCTTCTAGACCTCCGAGTGTTTTGAGCCCTCGACCTCAGTCTTTCAAGAAATCTGGTTCTTCTTCTTCTGGATCTGGATCAAGGTATAGCGGTGTTGTTCGCTTTGGTGAGAAGAAGGATTCTTGTGCGCATTGTGGGAAGAACCATCCATCGGAGTAATGCCGATTAGCAGCAGGAGCTTGTTTTCAGTGCGGAGAGATGGGTCATCTCAAGAAGAATTGTCCTCAGCTGCGAGGTGGAGCAGGATCTGGTTCTGGATCCCAGACGACTGTTCAGCAGAGGAGACAGGGTCAGGCAGTGGGTAGTTCGAATCTTCGACCTTGTGCCCAAGGTCAGGTTTTTGCGCTGAACCAGGATCAGCCTGGGATGTAATTGTTATACAGTTGTAATGAAGAATATTTGCAGTGTATTACAATGGTGTTTTATTCTCTTGCCTAGATTTCGAGGACGAAATCTTTTTAAGGGGGGGAGAATGTAGTAGCCCGAATTCCAAATTGGGTAATTAACGGAGTAATGGTGATTAAGAAGGTTTAAGGTGTAATTTTGACCGAGTCATGATCGGACGGACCGAAGATGGTTCGGAAGCACCGAAGAGTTCGGAAGGTCCGAAGTGGGTTCGGTGGATCCGATCATGAGGTGTCAAGAGCAGCTGGACACGTGCATGTTCGGACGGTCCGAAGTGTATAATCGGAGGATCCGATCATGAGCTGTCAAGAGCCAATGGACACGTAGCGTTCGGACGTTCCGAAGTGTTGTTCGGAGGATCCGAACATGGCCTATAAATAGTGCTCGGATTTCTCATTTTTGACTTGCCAATTTCTTGAGTTTTCTCTCATTTTGGAGAGTTTGGAAGGTTTCTAGGGTTAGTTGTTGGTCGAGCGATAGCCAAGAGCTGCCAGGAGTAGTAGCGTAGCGGCGCCTGAGTTACGAGGCAATCGACATCAAAGGGCTGTCGACGGACGAAGGTAAACCCTAAACCTTTGGTAGTACTAGGGAGTACTGGTTTTGCTAGTCGAGCATGGTAGTATTGATTGAGTATGCTTTTGATGCGTAGGCTTGTTCTAGACCTGATTAGCGGTGTTGCGTAAGGCTAGGCTTGCTGTGATAGAGGTACGAAAGTACTATCCGAGATATCCTGGTTGAGTATACATTCTTATATGTGTTGCATGATTATGTGGTGCATTGATATATGTCATATGATGCATGCTATTATGTCACGTTTATTACTGCACGTTGCATTTCATGTTGAGCCGTATCTTCTTCGAGATAGCCTTTACTGTTGAGCTGTATCTCTTTCGAGATAAGCTATATCTTGGGGCCGCTCAGCCCTGTCTTGTGGACGCATGGACACCGAGAGTACACAGTGGCCGACGGGTCGGGAGGGCTTCGGTGGTCCGGGACATTTTAGGTCCACGTCTGTCTTGTAGTGGATGCAGTGACCCAGAGGTGTACCGCGCGGCACTATCCACTTGGCGCCTCTAGACTGAGCATTGTTGAGATCCTTTTGTGACTCCTGTTTCTTGACTACCCCGGTATCATGATCATAGCATGTGCATTTCATATAGGTCTGTATACTCATACTTTTGTACTGGGCGTTCTTATCGCTCACGTCCTCGGTTTTGTTTATTCTTGGACACCCCATTCCCACGGGACAGGCCTCAGGTTGGACAGCTCAGGAGGAGCAGGAGGAGGACGTTGAGTAGCTGGTTGGTTTAGTTTATCGGTATTGTTTTGATTCGATATGGTTGTATTGAATATTTTATTTGGAGTTATTCTAGACTTCGATTGGGTTGTATAACCATTATTTTGTTGACTTTTCCGCTGTTATCCAGACCGAAGACGTGGCTTCGTGAGCTTCTCGTGGTCAGTAGTAGTGTAACCCTTTACAAGAACATAGGCTCTGATACCAACTGTAGAGGCCCGAAAATTCGTGCTTGAAAATTTGCGGAAAAATTAAAAATTTTCTTTTAAACTAAATGAAGTATCAAATTCATAAAATAAACTGTTAAATAATGTTTAGTGTTTAAAAATAGCAGCGGAAGAATTTAATGTTTGCAAAGTAACAATTTAAAATAATTCAACAAGAGATAAAATGTTTGAGCATAAAAATCGTAAATGCTGAAAATGAGGTCCTCGGGTTCCACTACTGCCGACCAAGCTAGCTCACTGGTCCCCGCCCTCAGCCTCGACATCATCAGTAACTACAACAATCAAGTCTAGTGAGCCTAAAGACTCAGCATGCATATATCATAAATAACGAGTAAATAGTAAAATAAAATTTGCATGGGAGTAAAATGATCATGTCATGAGGCATAACAAAAAAATTATCATTTCCATAGTAATTATACTACGTGCATAACTGAACTGAAAATATCATGGTAAAAATATTTGCTCCTTTGAGCCCTGTACTGAAATAACTTGTAATAATTTTCTGGTGAGATTATGGTTTACGCATGTGGTCCCTGAACTGAACTGACCGGTAACTGGCGACCGGGCCTGTAACTGGCGACATGGCTTAGTAATGTACGTCTGATCAGACCACTGCCACAGTACTGGGTGAAACAACTGAACTGACTGGTAACTGGCGACCAGGACTTAGTAATGCTCTCATAACCGGTAACTGGCGACCGGACCGGTAACTGGCGACCGGATTTAATCAAGATAGTAAAGTGACCACAAGCAATATCGCATAAATCTCAAAATGAATATTTTTGCACGTAATATAATTAGATAACATCATTAAATATGAACAATTTCGATCTTCTTGCAATAAAATCATGTACTTGCGATATTTAAAAATACCTATATGACTTGATTGAAGAGTGAAAGAAGATATAAACATGCCTTGGTTTGTTTTGACAGAAAACAAACAAAATAACGACGCGGCGCGGCGGAGACGGAGTGCTCTTCACTTTCTCACTTAATTCCTTTAAATTAACCATGCACCATAATTATTATAATAGCGTAAAACTTGTAAAAGTGATGCGTGAACATTTAAAAATATCATGATTTGGGCTCAGGGCGCTGCTAGGACCAAAATTTCACCCCGGGTGCAAAATAACCATTTTGCCCCTGGAAACCCAAAAATTATCGTTTCAACCCTGGACCTCTAAAATTGACCCGAAGCTTACCAAACTCCTTAAAATGTCCCAAAACATTTTTAAAAGTATTTCTAGGCATAAACGCGAGCCCAATTCATAACTTGACTAATTCGTTTTAAAATTTGGATCGGGGTCCCGATTTTAACCCGAATCGACTCTAAACTTAACCGAAATTCTCCCAACTTTTTATCATATTTTAAAAACACCTAAAAGACACTAAAACTCTAAATCCATATTCAAAACTTACGGCTGGAAGATCCAACAAGCAATAACTCTCGCCCCCCCCCCCCCCCCCCCCCACCATGTAAACATCTCATTACACCACATGCCCCCCCCCCCCTTTCATCACCCTTCGGTACTCTCTAAATCCACCACATGGACCTAGCTTAGACCTTAAAAGACCTACCTTAATCACACGATCGGCCCCATGCAGCACCACTTGCGAAGAACCGTGAAAACACCCAACGCGAAAGCTCTCCCCTCCTATACCTCTCGGCCCTCTCCCAATCTGTCCAAAATCTTATGCCATCACCACAACCTCGCCCTACCCTCCTGTACACTCCCTTGTCATCACCCACACAGCAGTCCCTTGCACAAAACCAGAAACGTGAGACTTGAGGCATAAATATGCGATATGCTCGTGAAACTCAAAAATCTCAAACACACTCGGTTGGATCGAGAGTAAAGCATGAAAAACACAAATATAATAGTAATAAAACATGTGTGATGCAGAAATGAGGTTTCAAGCATGCCTTGGTGCAATAAATGCAAGAAAACTGGAAGCGGGGAACGCCGGGGAAACTTTGATGCAAGAACGAGCTATGACCGAGGGGTTGCTGCTGATTTTCTTGAGGAAACCCAGGCAAAATGAGAGGGGAGGGGTGGCATCGGCTGATAGGAGGATTAGGTTTAGGTTAAATGAGGTTTAGGTGATAATTATATAATAAATTAATAGATAATGGACCCTAATTTAATAATTAAAAGTTTAAAAAGTAGGCCCTTTAACCTCAAACCCACTCCCGAAAAATATTTCGAGTTGAAAAGATTTTGAAAATAATAGCCGAACCATTAAAAAGTCCCCCGATTCGATAAAATTTACGTACCGTTAAAAATAAAGTCTTACGGGTAGAAATAACCAGAAAAATCCCATTATTTGAAAAATCCACTTAAAACACCATATATTAATTTATAAAAATAATCATGTAATTAAAATAGTTTTCCTGAAAATTCTCCGATCTCCGATCCTCGTTCGAACGTGAAATGCAACTTAAAATCTTAATGCACAAACTTTTAAATTTCATGAAACAAATCCTATCATGCATGAATTAAGCCTAAAATGCGTAAAAATAATTAAACATAATTTACTGAAATGAACATGCATTTTATGCTTTATAATAATTTAATAAAATACCGAGGAAATTTAATAATTTGCATGCATGTCAACTTTTTAAATTATATTTACTACCATGCTAAATTACCACTTATTAAGTCTTTATTAACTTATCTCCATACTCCATCTCCGGTCCGACCTCACTTATGTAACTGAAAAATGTAACAATTAAACTACTGCATAAAATAAATAAATTTAAAGAAAAGAATTTACATACTCATGCAATGAAATCCCTTTAATTTAAGTACTAGAAATTATGCATGGCTTATACGCAGTCCAATTTACGGGTTCTACAATACCAATCCCTTGCCTTTGATATTTTTGCACGCAAATGCGCCAGAGAATTACGAGCCCACGATTTGTTTGATACTGTTCCTTCTTCACAAAGCCTTGAAGCTGTCGAAATTTTGAAGAAAAATGGAGAATTTCCAATTACAACCATAACTAACTTTAATCAGATGTTGATGTCTTTAATTGCGTCGGATAAATTTGAAATGGCATTGAAACTGATATCCAAGTTACCATATTTAGGTTTAGCTACGGATAACTGGACGTATTCAATTTTTGTATGCTTTTATTGTCAGCTTAATGAACCGATGGAGGCCAAAAATTTACTGGAGCGCATGTTGGGAAACGGGTTTGAGCCCACTGTCGCTACTTTCACTCCTTTGTGTTGGCACAATATTGATATTTGCGGGCGTGTCAGGTGCGAAGATGCACCGATTTGTGTGAAAATGATAAAATCTAACTTCTAACTATTCAAGCGACGTGAATTCTAAATTCGACCGTCAGCTCTAGTCTCTTAAAACAACTTATAACGCCAAAACGAAGAAAACTATTGAAAATTGATGGAAATAAACCTCTGACATAATTTTGAATTTACAAAAACTGTAGAAATTAATCAAAACATGAAAAATATAATAAATTGTAAAGTTGCTGAAATATAAAACATCGAGACCTAGAATGCTAGAAATATGCCGGAACGCTTAAAATAGTGCATGAAGATTGAATTTTTAGCAGAGAGTATTTTGCAGATTTGTCTGTGTAGAGAATTGAGTTGTGTGTAAAATTCTGTGTCGGCCGATCCTTTTCTTCTGACTGCTGTACAATTTTCTCCACTCCCCCATGATCCACGTTCTTCCGCCTTCCATTCCACGATCTCCCTCTCTTTGGAGCGCATTGTGTGAAAGGGGGTCGATTAATGTGCCCGCTTGCGCAACGGAAGTTTCAAAATAATTTTTTACAAGAAAATCGAGCACCCTAAACACTAAGATGTGTAGCAAATATAATAAAACACAAAATGACATTCATAGTGTTTTTAGAAAATTTTACCTATCAATTTCAAAAGATTTATGATGACTCCAACTAAGTTGCAAACAACTTAGCTCTTCAATGGCAAGACAAATTTTCAAGCCTCCTTTGAGCACTCCTTGCTAAAAAATTAAGCCCACCACCAACAAATTAATTCTTCTCTAATTTTGCACTAGAAAAATTGGAACATTTTTCATTGAAAAGACTAAGCTTTCCTCAACAATTGAAGAAGCAAAATGAAGGAGAATTGATGCTCAAAATCTCGGCCATCATGCTTGTGAGTAGAGAAGGAAGTGTTTTTCTTGGTTGGGCAAAAAGTAAAAGTAAGCATGTGCATGCCATGCTTTGGATATTGAAAAAGTTGCATCCAACCCTTCACCTCCCTTGCATGCTTTTCTATTTGGGTTTGTAACAATTACAAAGCTCATGGACTTTTATTTAATTATCTCAAACACATTTGAGACCATTTAAACTTTACTTGATTTTACTCAAGCTCACTAATTAAATAGTTATTTTCTATTGGGCTCTACAAGACCCAATATTATTTAATTAATTCAACACTTGAATTAATTTAATTATTTGGATCTACTAGGTCCACTAGTGTTTAATTAATTCAACACTTAAATTAATTTAATTTAGTCCATTATAATATTTATTAAAATCACAATTTTCAAATACATTACTTATTTGGTCAACTTTTAATTTAGGAACACTTCCACAAATTAATATTCACATTTCCCTTATAGAAGTCATACTCCTATTTTTCTTTGTGCTTATAAACTCTTTTATAAGCCGTTCAACACATTGAACTAATTTTCTTCTCAACGGAATCTAGAAAGTTAGCACTTGTGTGACTCTCAATGGTTCATTGATATAACTAGCAGTGGGTTCACATCTTCATGTGATTCGGGACTAAACATGTCCTTATATGAGCATACCCCAATTGCTCTATTCTTACTTATCAACTCCTTGATAATAAGAACGACAGAACTCAAGTCTGATAGTACCCAACCAATCATGTTAAACGCCGAGCATCATCGCTTACATGATTCCTTAGGTATCAAATGATAGTGCCTGCAAGAACCATTCAATTATGGTTAGCGTACAGTATGGTCCCTTCATCTCATATATCCCGACCGATTCGACAACTACTGGTATATCGAGAGTTGTCAATGAATCAATACTATGTATCATGTCGTAGTTGCTTCGATGATGTAATCTTTGAAACCCCTTTCATATTACCACCAACACTCTGATCAGAGATTTCATACTACATATACATGAGATCACATAGGATATCCATACCCGAAGGTAAGCGGTGAATCCCCGACTACAATTCATCGACTCCTATATGTTTCGACAGAACACCCAACCTTGCCACCTGATGACCACATATGAGTCAGTAAACAAGTCAAAGTGCAATGCTAGCATATAGAGTCTCAAAATTGTCCCGGGTCATAAGGACTAATGGTGTACAACCATAAACTATGACTTTTCCGCTCGATAAGTGAGAACCACTTGAAAAGTCCTTTATGGAGGGTTGTTCAGTGCGCTCTACCAGGAGCACCTATCTACATGCTTGGACATCACAATGTCCCTTACCAATGTAACATGATACTCACATCGCAAATACTAGTTTCAAACTCGAGGGGCCTATATGCTTCTTAGCGGTGGCTGAATCGACTAGGAACTATTTAGAATATACAATATTCCAAATATGAGTTTCATGATACTCATCATATGAGCATCTCATATTCGTTATACTATTTTTATATTCAAGATCTTTATCTATGCAACATGCATGGGTATACAGATAAAGATGTGAAAAACAATAATTTCAAATATTATTAAAATAAAGATCGTTTATACATAGAGTTTCATTGTGAACACTCGGCCAACACTTGGCTCGACGGGCACCTACTCTAACATTGTGATCGGTTTGAATCGATAAGAATTAATGCGTTATGGGCTTATATAATTTAAATTGGCTTTATAATTTAAATATTTTAGCCCAAACAACTGCCTCCCGAAAATATTGGCCAATTGGGCCAAAATGCTTGTATATAAACCCATTTTAATCGACTCATTTGTATTAGTGTGACCCAAAATTGCATTTACTTGGGCCATACCATTTGTTTTTGTGCGGGATACAAAAATCCCGCTATGCTGTACGATTTCAAATCACAGAGAAATAACTCATCTCGCTCTTCTTCAACTCCTTCACTTTCTTCTTCCAGTGCAAGCCTAATCTTCAATAATTTTCAAGGATCCACAAATCCCCAACTCAAATTTCAAATTCTTAAGTATAACCTGTTATTTGCTGCCTTTTTCCCCCTACCGTGGCTCTATCTTCTAGTCCCAACAAAATCTACGTTGTTACTATCCTGGTACTGTTGCTCTTCGTGAAATCCGTACGTACCAAAAGAGTACCGAGCTCTTGATCAGGAAGCTTCCTTTCCAGAGGCTTGTTTGTGAAGTTTCTCAGGATTTCAAGACTGATTTGCGTTTCCAGAGCCATGCTGTTTTGGCGCTTCAGGAAGCTGCCGAGGCCTACCTTGTGGGTCTATTTGAGGACATTAACTTGTGTTCCATTCATGCAAGCGTGTGACAATCATGCCTACGGATATCTTGCTTGCGCGTAGGATTAGGGGCGAACGTGCATAATCTTCCTTTCCTGTATTAAAAGGTTTAATGCTAGTGTGGGATGGTGGTAGTTGGTCTTTTGTTCGCATTCTCTGGTACAATTTCCACAGGTGGTGAAAAGAATAGGTATGCAGTCTCTTGTTGCATATGCGATTTGCCTGTTTGATCTTCACAGGTAATACTGGATTGAGCATTCGCCATGAGTTGGCCTCAGTTCTCCGGTACATTCGACGCTTAAGCCTTGGTGTCATTTGGGGTTTCTTTAAACACAGGTGACACTCAACTCTTATGTGCTCTTACGTGCTCATCCACTCAAGACGACTCCCTCGTCCCTAGCATTTATGCATTGCACTTCAGTCGGGCCCCTTTTCCGCATACACGTATATGCTTTTTCACTTCAGTCGGACCCCTTTCTCGCATACACGTATGTGCATTTGCACTTCAGTCGGATCCTTTTCCCACATACACGTTTATGCATTTGCACTTCAATCAGATACATATTCCGCATACACGTTTACTTGATGTTCTTGCATGCGGTGGCTCCGCTTTATATTTGTTGACTGTTGGGTTGGTATCGCGGTTGTTGTGTGATGGGTGTGAGATGAAAAGGAGTTGAATTTGATGTTGGATTTTGGTTGGGGAAGAATTTTTTCTGTTGATTCTTATATTCTGATCCAAATAATCCCCTTCATTTCGATAAACAAATATGTTGGCTTAGAATTCCCCGCT
The DNA here is from genome assembly GCF_022965805.1 of Primulina eburnea. Lineage (NCBI taxonomy): Eukaryota > Viridiplantae > Streptophyta > Magnoliopsida > Lamiales > Gesneriaceae > Primulina > Primulina eburnea. Next base: position 14,918,509 of record NC_133112.1, on the reverse strand, counting down.
CACAGTCATTTCCTCCCCTGATTCTCTATAGAAACAAAATGAATCCAATATGATAAAAGTGGCCTCCTGGCCAACTTGAATTGATCGTTTTAATTTTTTTAAACCGTATCCAAAAAATATTTACATTGGTGGCCCTAAGGCCCACTTCAAACAAACTCTTACAACATGAAGCTAAAAAATACAAAAATGGCTGGTTAGCCTATTTTTCTTCCAAAGTCAACTTATGGGTCCTCTTGGGATTCGCATAACGCCCTTGTTCTCTTCCGTTCTTCCTTTATTATTTATTGTTCCCCTCGGTGAGCTCAACTCCCCGCTCGGTGTGTTTCTTTCTTGTCATATTCTAAGTGGCCTAAAGGCCTACTTCATGGGTCTGTCACTGCACATGCAAACAACCAATTTATATACTGGCGGTACGATCTACTTCATCATGATTTCTCGTACCATAAAAACTTTAGACATATCGAACAAATGTATATATTATAAGTGGCCATAAGGCCGACTACCTAATGAAACAAAGTACCTTCAAAATAATGGAAGTGGCTTACTCTCCCACTTTATTTGATCAATCTTATTGTTGAATCATAAAGAACAGATATTTACCTCAGTGGCCCTAAGACCTACATCACATGACGTCTTGAAATAAAAACTAAACATATACAAAAGTGGCCCCGAAGGCCAACTCCTCGCTGAATATCAGCCTTCCTGTTTTCTTTACTCGCCAAATTTTTCTATTTCTTCCCTCATACTTGGAAAATACGGCTTGAGATACTTGTCATTTATGCATCTTTTGTGTGGATGGCCATCTAAACTTGATAGCCAATATGAATTTCCGTCTAACATCTTATGTACTTTGAATGGTCCTTGCTACTACTTAAATTATAATTCACCCAAGTGTAGGTTTTCTGGAAGTAATATATTTCGTAAGTACGAGATCGATCCACAGAGAGGTTATTTTAAGTTTAAATTTATTAATTTATAGATTATCAAATGCAAGAATGAAGTTTACAAATTATAAATTTTGTCAAGGCTTGAGGATTTATTCTTGGTTTATGTAATATTGCTTAACTAAAAGTAAAACAAAGGAAACCACCATAAATAATTGTTCCAAGAAAATTAAACACACACATAATATAATATAGTTCCCATGATAGAAAATACCGAATTAACCGATATTTTATATATGGTACCTATGATTATAGTTATATCTATATAAATATATAATTGCATAAAGTAAATGTTAAATTAAATCATTATATTTCATTTAGAACAACCGGCAGAGCCACGCTATTGCCTAAATGAAATATATTGATTTAATAAGATAGTTGCGGAAAACTAAAAGTTAGTTGCGATAAAGTAAATGTTAAATTGTTAGATGTTAGTATTAAATCATAATATTTCATTTAGAACAACCGGCAGAGCCACGCTATCGTCTAAATAAAATATTATGATATTATTATATATATATATATATATATATATAATATAATATAATATAATATAACAATAATAATAATTGATGAAATATTTATTGTATCAAAATTAAACAACAAATCAAGATAACCACTTCAATGGTATCAAGCATTTGATGTAAATTGTTAACAACAAATAATTCATTTTTATGCCTTCAATAAAAATAAGTTAGCTAAATGAAAATAAATAAAGAAAGAATATACAAAATATAACAATCTTACTTCACCAAGAATGCATCCTCTTCACCTTGACATAATAGATTTAGCTAGCCATGAACTTACTTTTGATCAACACTAAAATATCACTCATAGTTGAGAAAATGAAAGAAAATATTTTGGAACTTAGAACTTTGATACACACTCACACTATATTTTATAATGAGATAGAATGATCTCTCAAGCTAGCACAAGGCCTCTATTTATAGGGCAAATAAGAGAAAGGGTCAAAAATTTTATTAATGTCATGTAGTTGTAATAGTAGTCTTTGTCTCCTCCAACTTCATTTCCATGTCCCTTCTTTCAATGCCTTGTTTCACGACTTTAATCACCGAATTTGACTCTGCTCAAAACGACGAAAATGTGGAGAATTTTCTGTAGATGAATTTGGCCACCTGATTCACCTCATTTGGATAAATATTGAAATAGTTATGAATTTTTTACTATATGATGGTCATAGTAAAAATATATTTGTCCTCCTTTTGATATTTGCACAATTTGATTATCTTAATGAACTTTTTAGGCAATCATGTCTTCTGCAAAGTTGTAGATAATTTCACAAAGATTCCGAACATGTTTGAATCATCTCCATTTGAATTTTCTAGCTTGAGTTATCATTATTTTACCAACACGTAGAAAACCTGAAAATAAAACATATTTAGTAAAACATTTAAATATAAACAAACAATACTAAAATAACTTAATTTTATAATTTTAATGAAACATAAAATTTTAAAATACAAGTTTTAACATATAATAAATTATTAATTTTAAGTTTCATCACACCCCCACACTATCTTATTACTAGTCCCTTAGTAATAAAATTTATCGAAAAGTCACAACCTAGATTCTTTATTCCTTTTATATATTCAAATATACAAACATATTCATTTTAAAAACAAAGTAATATACCGATTTATATATATATATATATATATATATATATATATATATATATATATATATATATATATTCAATTTCTAAATTATTTTATGATAATATAGTCAAAAAGATAATTCACACCACCCACCATAACTTGTATAATATCAAGAATATAATTGTAAAAGCCTCAACTCCATATATTCTTTGAGGTCAAAATATTTAATGTGAAACGTCTACTCATTTTAAAATGCGGAAATATATATTTTTTTAAAACTCTCCTTTTGAAAATAACCATTTAATTAAATCGCATACATGCACTCCTATTTTAAAAACGTCATTTAAAAATCATCATGAGTAATTGCCAATAAATATACCGAAGTGAAGACGAGGAAAATCCTAACATCAACTGTAAAATAACACAGCTTAACATACTCGTATCCTCTCAAAATATGAAATCATAATAATGCGAAATAATCATAGGTCCTCGGGTAGTGTCGCCCACCAGGTCCACTGACTCAGAGTCCAGCGCCTCCAGTCTCCTCGACATCGAACTCACCTGCATCACATCACGCCTAGTGAGTCTAAAGACTCAACACACCTGTACCGTTAATAACAAGTACATATACATATCACACAGCAGTGAAAAATAGCATACTCAATATATCTTTCATGAACTTAAAAGCATAACGTAAACGTGTCGTATAAAATCATGTCGTGTCAACTCATATCATCTCATATCATGTCAGCTCATATCTTCATATACGTGTCAAAACAGCTCATCGTGTCATCATAAACTTAAACATTTTCTTTTAATTGAATTCAGTTCATTAGTTGTGACTTTCGTATCAGCTCTATCGATGGATCCATCTATAAAAACCGTGGTACCCTGCGGCGAGGGACATCAGCGACAGCATTACCCGCCCACTGAGCCCGGGCCTCAGCTCATCATATCTCATGCCATCGTATACATATACATCGTCAGTCACAACCAAATCACATCCTTCAAAAATATCATCATTTTCATCACTTAATAAAAACATGCATATACGTAACTTTTCCTTTAAACCAAGCATGCAACGTATTTATCATAATTGCATGAAAATCGTAAAAAATGATGCATAAACATTTAAAATATCATATATTTGTGCTCAGGGCGCTGCTAGGACCAAAATCTAACCCTGGGTGCAAAATGACCATTTTGCCCCTGAAAACCCGAAAATTCTCGTTTTAATCCTGGACCTGTAAAATTGACCCGAAGCTTACCAAACTCCTTAAAATATCCCAAAACATATTTAAAAATATTCCTAGACGTAATTTCGAGCCAAAAATACAACTGAACCGATTCGTTTTAAAACTTGAACCGCGTCCCGGTTTTAACCCGAATCGACTCGATACTTAACCCAAATTTTCCCTAACTTTTACCTTACCTTAAAAACACTTGATTGGTACTAATACAATGTCATTAAGTTGCCAAACTAACGCTGAAATTTCCAGAATGTTACAGGAACTCTCGGTCCTCTCCCCTTTCACCACCTCATGTGCTCTTATTTTCCTAAAATCTCACGCCCTAAAGCTAACCCCTCGTTCCACCATGAAACAGCCTTCCGAGGACTTAGACTAGACTCTAAGGCACTTATCAGAACCAAGAAACCATCACCATTCACGCTCTCAACAGCTTGAGTCCGAGGAACACCAACGAACTCCTTACCGAGACTACCCTTTCCGACATGGCACGATTGGTTGATCCTTCGACTCCAGCGTTGATTTAGCCATTCCATCCCCCATCTCAGACCCACCAGGTTCTGGTCCAGGGCTGGAGAAAATCCATCTCTCACAAATCAGAGCCAAAGAACACGACCGAGCACTCCAATTCTCACAAATCACCAATACCCGATTGTCCCTCTCTCAAAACTCATCGATCTAGACCCTGCAGCACACACCAGCACCTAAGCCTCATAAATCACGATCTGTACAATCCCTTACCATCCTAGTACAGCAGCCCCTTTACACCACAATCCAGAAATCGTGAGTAAAAATAAAAGAAATACATGCCATGAACAAAAACCGAAAATCCTCCATTTTCTTGATAGATCGAGAATATTTCATGCAAAAAAACATACAATGCAGATATATATGACATGAATGATGCAGAAAAGAGGGTACAAAGCGTGCCTTAAGATGGTTGGAGTGCAAGGATGAAGTGGAGGAACCCGATTGAATTTTCTTTGCATAAACAAGCTCAAGATCGAGCCTTCTGCTGGAGTTTATTTTCTTTCTGAAACTGATGGGTGCTCTTAAGGGGAAACAGATGTATATTAATCGGGTGTGGGAGAGGTTACGGAAGGGTGAAGGTTTCCTATGTAATAATTATTTAGTTAACCAACTAATTATGGGTTTTAATATGATAATTAAGGGTTTTAAAAAAATTTAAGCCTAGCAAGCTTAAAATTAGGCTCAATAAATCCAAACGCACTCTCGAAAAATATTTCGTGTTGAAAAGATTTTGAAAACATTAGCCGAAACCTCAAGACGTCCCATGATTCGATAAAATTTACGTACCGTTAAAAATAAAATCCTACGGGTAAAACTACCCAATAAAATCTTATTTTAAAAAAATTATCCTTAAAACACCTCATCTTAATTTATAAAAATAAATCGTGTAATAAAATAATTTTCCTGAAAATTCTCCGATCTCCACTCTTCGTTCGAACGTGAAATGCGCCTAGAAACCCTAATGCGTGTACTTTTAAAATTTCAGGGACTAAATCCTATCATGCATGAATTGTGCATAAATTGTATCAAAATAATTAAACATGTAATTAAAAATAATAACAAAAAAATTCCTAGATTGCATGCACTTAGGTTACGCGAATTAAATTTCCTGGACCTTACATAATGAATAGCTAGTTTTCACTCATGGAGTTAGAATGAATATTAACTCTCATCGAAAAAGGCTAAGTATTAAAGCAGACAATTAGAAAACTAATATTGAAAACAAAATAGGAAAATTTACAAATAATAAAATCCCCCCTTTTTTTTCCTTTTCTTTTTTTTTCTTTCTATTTTTTTTTCAATAACGTGACTACAAAATTTTACAATAACATAAAAAATTTTATCCAAACATTCTACCATAAATATCTATCTATATATATATATATATATATATATATATATATATATATATATATATATATAAACATTTATATAACGGATACATCCGACTACCTTTGAAACTTATCTAGCACAAAAAAAATATTTTTGTTTGCTTGTTTTTTTTTTATAACACATTTGATTGATGTTTTTAGAATATATTGATAGTAAATCAATGAAATCAAGAAAAAATTACAATGAATGAAGTACTTTGCAGTCCGTTATTTATTTACTTCTTTTTTTTTCAATAAATATTTTTTTTAAGGGGAGTTATATTCTTGTAATTAACCATTTTTCGATAATCAATAAAAGTTTATTAATTGTTTTCTCATTCTCACCACTTACTCACAAAAGATGTGTGAGTATATATTATACTTTTACAACAAGATTTCTTTCAATTATACATGTTAACAACCATACAAACCATATATTTTAACTATATTCTCATAAAAATTTTAGAAATTATTTTATTTGAAAACACACACAATTATAAATATGTATATATAAATAAATAAACACATCTATTATACATTTTATATTAATTGTCAAATATATATATATATATATATATATATATATATATATATATATATATATATATATATATATTATAAATTGGTACATATGAAAAACTAATTTTTCTTGTAATCTGTAATTTGAATATAATGAATATTAAAATCTAGTGTATTGTGATTTTCCGATAATTATTAACTAATGCGTCTCAGGTGCATTTTACTGACACCTTACTCGACATTGAACTAAAAATTATTATTATTATTATTACTATATATCTATATATTTTTTTCATATAATAAAAATAACTAAGAGAAAAAGAAGAGGAGATTATTCATACCTTAAAAAAAACATTAAAACATACCGTTGAATCACAAGTTTAGCATCACGTGAATTTTCTTTTCTTACTCTTGGATGTTGGCCAATTAAGTTGAGATAAGAATGGATCTGGTTCATGACTAAATCCTTGCAGTAAATCAATAAGTTCACCTTCACTTGTAGCAGAAACTAACATCCTTCGTGAAGCTAATGAAATAAATCCCTGTTCCACAACATCATCAAGAAACGATAACAGTTTATCATAATAATTGTTAGCATTTAACAAACCAATTGGCTTATTGTGGATATTTAATTGTGCCCAACAAACAGTATGAAATATTTCCTTCAAAGTACCGAAACCTCCTGGCAAAGCAATGAAAGCATCTGAATGTTCAATCATTTGAGTAATTCGTTCATACATGTTGTCCACTTTCATTTCTTCTCTTATTGTTGGTCCTGTAAGATTGGCTAAGGTAATCGGAATAATGCCTAATACTTCACTTCCACCTGCATGCGCAGCTTTTGCAACTTTTCCCATGAGGCCAACTTCACCACCACCATATACCAAATGAATCTTTTTTTTAGCAAGTGTTATTCCAAGCTTTTCTGCTACTTCTTCATAAATTGAATCTTTTCCTGCACTAGATCCACAAAATACACAAATATTTTTATTTTACTTACCGTGGACGTTGACATGTTGAGAAATATGTTTTCTGTAATTGTTAGATCACATCATATGAATTTATAAGCGTAACATGCCAAAAGTCAATATTTGAACAGGAAATTATTATTATTAAAATAAAATAAAAAAGACAAAATTAAAACAAATATATACATCGTAGTTGTGATTGTGGCTCACATCTTCCTCTGATTTTACGTTCAGTAACGGCTTCAACGCCTTCTATGAGTCGAGGATATGCTTCCCATCCAATTTTCTTATAAATTGGCGAATAGGGTCTTTTAACGTCAGATTCCCACTACAAGAAAAATACAAATCAACAACAGTCATACGACAACGGTTTTTATTAAAACCGTTGTCTTTTTTTTTAACAACGGTTTTAACAAAAACCGTTGTCGTAGCCTAAAAAAGCCCGCTTATAGACAACGGTTTTTTAAAAATCGTTGTCTTTTATATGTCTACAACAACGGTTTTTAAAAACCGTTGTCTTTGATATGTCTACGACAACGGTTTTTAAAAACCGTTGTCTATGAGCGCTTTTTTTTGGGCTACGACAACGGTTTTTAAAAACTGTTGTCTAAGAGTTTTTTTTTTTTTGCTACAACAACGGTTTTAAAAACCGTTGTCTATGAGCGGTTTTTTTTAGGCTACGACGACGGTTTTTAAAAACCGTTGTCTTTCGGATGATTTTTTTGGACTACAACAACGTTTTTTCCAAAACCATTGTCTATATAAAATTCTGTCAAGGATCAAAGACAACAGTTTTTGTAAACCGTTGTCTTTTGGATATTTTTTAACTACGACAACGGTTTTTCAAAACGTTGTCATTTCTTGTTGTTTTATTTAGTTAAGGACAACGGTTTTTAAAAAAACGTTGTCGTAGTTTCAAATTTTTTTAAAAAAATCTGTTAATATGTAGCGACGGTTTATAAAATACCGTTGCTAAATTCGCCCAATTTAGCGACGGTTTGTATAAACCCGTCGCCGAAATAAATCGGCGACGGTTTAATCTAAAGACGTCGCTAGTAGCGACAGTTTACTTAAATACCGTCGCACAAATGTCTATAAATATCTACGTCCATGACCATTTTCTTCACACCCGTAAGTCATTTTCTTACTTAGTTCTCTTCTCATTTTTCTTACCCTTTTTGTTTACGATTTTTTTTAAACTTAAATTTTAAGTTAAAATTAATTAGTTCACTTCTCATTTTTTTTTCATGTTTTGTTTATGATTTTCCTTAAACTTAAATTTTAAGTTAAAAATTAAACATATATTAATTTAGTAAGATTGTTAGTTTATTTTGTTAGGAGTATCAAACTATAAGCATAATTTTTTTTTATTTTACGAAAACAAATAGCGACGGAAAATGTAAAACCACCGTCGCTAATTAGCGACGGAGGATATAATACAAACTGTCGCTAAGTGGCGACGGATAAAATAAACCGTCGCTATTAGCGACGGAAATGTTTAGAAAAACCGTCACACAATTTTTGTTTTACAACAATTTTTCAATGTTACGACAACGGTTTTTCACCGTCGTCCACCGTCGTCTTTAGACGTGTACGACAACGGTTTTTTACCGTTGTCTTTGAGCGCACCCTTTTAACCACAGTGCCTTTAACAACGGTTTAACAATACCTACGACAAAAGTTTTTCACCGTTGTCTTTGATGTCTACGACAATGGTTTTTCACCGTTGTCTTTGAGTGCACCATTTAACAACACTGGCTTTAACAACAGTTTTTTTGACCTTTAACCGTTGTCTTTCGTGTTTTTTCTTGTGCATATATATTTACTTATCTAAATAGATATGCGTTACTACAGTAGGATCTTTGTAAGGCTGATTCCACTGTCCATATTGATATTCCTCATGTTGAAATTGCCACCATAGTTTAAGAAGTTCATTTTGCACGTACCCACTAGAATGCGTATCAAGAACCTCTAGAAAATTATCCAAAGGCTCTTTACTCGGATCATTCTTAATGAATAAAATTTTATCTTCTCTATTCATTGATGTCATTCCTACATTTTTGCATTTCCCATTACAAGTCCACCTTGCACATTTATGACATCCACCTATACGTTTAGCTCTTTGCTTTTTGGCATATGTGCTTTTACCAAATCCTGGCATATGTCTTATTATTAATTCACTTGCTTCCCCAACCAATCGGACTTTTGCTTCAATTATCAAACGGACATCATTCGGTATGCCATATGACATCATCAACCTTAGTCGCTCATATCTAGCTTTATAAATTTTTTTCAACACTCAGGTAAACAAGCAAAATATTTACGAAGATTCATAATACATGCATCCATATTATTATTATATATTTATATTTCAATTATTTTGGGAAAACTGAAGAAACCGACTTAGACAGTCACGGAGTACCGTTATCCGCCACTTAACCGGGAAATGAACTAGAATCTGCAAAAACAAAATGAAAATATCAAACAACTATTGTGGGTCATATAAAGGCATAAACTCATCATTAAGAACTTCATTTTCTATAAAAGGCTTAAGTCTTTGCCCATTAACTTTAAACACATCATTATTTTTGGGATTTTCAATATCAACAGCACCATGAGGATAAACATATTTGACTATAAATGGTCCTGACCACCTCGATCTTAGTTTACCTGGAAATAAATGCAAACGAGAATTATAAAGCAAAACTTTTTGTCCAATTTCAAATGACTTTCTCATAATATTTTTATCATGAAAGACTTTAGTTTTATCTTTATAAATCTTTGAATTTTCATATGCATCATTTCTTAATCCTTCAAGTTCATTTATTTGCAATTCTTAATTTAAATGCATCATCTAAATTAATATTAAATGCTTTAATTTCTCAATAAGCTTTATGTTCAAGTTCAACCGGTAAATGACAATGCTTACCAAAAACTAACCTATATGGTGACATCCCTAATGATGTTTTAAATGCAGTTCTATATGCCTATAATGCATCAGTTAATCTTAAAGACCAATCTTTTCGATTTGGATTAACTGTTTTTTCTAAAATTTGTTTTATTTCTCTATTCGCAAGTTCAACTTGACCATTACTTTGAGGATGATATGGGGTAGAAACTTTATGTGTAAAGCCATATTTTCTTAACAAAGAAGAAAATGATTTATTTATAAAATGACTTCCCCCATCACTAATTATTGTTTTAGGTATTCCAAATCGCCTAAAAATATTTTCTTTTAAAAATTTTATAACAACTTTATGATCATTAGTTTTACATGCAATTGCTTCAATCCATTTTGAAACCTAATCAACAGCGACTAAAATGTACGTATATCCAAAAGATAATGGAAATGGACCCATAAAATCTATCCCCCAACTATCAAATATTTCAATAATTATGATTGGATTTAAAGGCATCATGTTACGTTTTGAAATTGATCCCATCTTCTGACAGTTTTCACAAGATTTGCAAAATAAATGCGTATCTTTGAATAAAGACGGTCAATAAAATCCACATTGTAAGATTTTTGTAGCTGTTTTATTGGATGAAAAATGACCTCCACATGCTTCAGAATGACAAAATTTAATAACATTACTTACTTCATTGTCGGGTATGCATCGTCGAAAAATTTGGTCAGGATAATACTTAAATAAGTAAGGATCATCCCAATAAAATTTTTTAACTTCTATCAAGAATTTATTCTTATCCTGTGAATTCCAATGAGAAGGCATTTTATTTGTCACAAGAAAATTAACAATGTTAGCAAACCATGGCATAATAGTAGCATAAAACAACTGATCATCTGGAAAATTTTCATTTACTGGTATTTCATTATGAGATGATTCAGTCGTTATTCTAGATAAATGATCGGCTACAACATTTTCTTTTCCTTTTTTATCTTTAATTGTAATATCAAATTCTTGTAACAATAAAATCCACCTTATTAATCTCGGCTTAGCATCTTGTTTATTTGATAAATATTTTACAACAGAATGATCAGTGTAAACAATAGTAGTAGAACCAATTAAATAAGATCGAAACTTATCTAATGCAAACACTACTGAAATTAATTCTTTTTCAGTAGTTGAATAATTTATTTGGGCACTATTTAAGGTTCTACTAGCATAATAGATTGCGTAAGGTTTTCTTTCTTTTCTTTGTCCTAACACAGCTCCTATAGCATAATCACTTGCATCACACATTAATTCAAATGGTAAACCAATCTGGAGGTTGTAAAATAGGTGATGTAACTAAAAGATTAATAATTTTTTTAAAAGCATTTTCACATTTCTGAGTCCATTCAAATTGTGTATCTTTTGTTAAAAGATTTGAATTGGTTTAGATATTATGCTGAAATTTTTTATAAACCTTCTATAAAATCCTGCATGACCCAAAAATGATCGAACTTCTTTAACCGTTTTTGGTGATGTTAAATTAGCTATAACATCAACTTTGGCTTTATCAACTTCAATTCCTTTTTCAGATATCACATGTCCTAAGACAATCCCAGATTTAACCATATAATGACATTTTTCCCAATTTAAAACAAGATTTTTTTCTTCACATCTTTTTAATACTTCTTCTAGGTTTTTAAGACAAATTTCAAATGAGTTTCCAAAAACAGTTATATCATCCATAAAAACTTCTACAAATTCTTCAATCATATCACTGAAAATACTTAACATGCATCTTTGAAAAGTAGCCGGAGCATTACATAAACCAAATGACATTATTTTAAATGCAAAAGTTTCGAAAGGACAAGTGAAAGTAGTTTTTTCTTGATCTTCTAATGATATAGGTATTTGATAATACCCCGAATACCCATCAAGAAAACAGTAATAAGAATTTCCTGCTACTTTTTCTAGAATTTGATCTAAAAATGGTAGTGGGAAATGATCTTTTCTAGTTGCATCATTTAATTTTCTATAATCAATACACATATGCCAACTAGATGGTATCCTAGCTTGTAATAACTCTCCTTTTTCATTTTTTATAACAGTGATGCCTGATTTTTTAGGTACTGCCTATGTTGAACTTACCCATTTACTATCTGAGATTGGATAGATAATTCCAGCGTCTAATAGTTTTAATACTTCATTCTTAACAACTTCTTTCATATGTGGATTTAACCTTCTTTGTGGTTGTTAATATGTTTTAGCATTTTCTTCCAAGTGAATTTTATGTGTACAAATTAAAGGATTCATACCTTTTATATCTTTTAAAGTCCATCCAATTGCATTTTAATATTTTTTAAGTAATTTAATTAAATCTTCTTCTTGATTAGGTAAAAGAGTGGAAGAAATTACAACAGGAAATGTTTCATTTTCACCAAGAAATAAATATTTCAATTCCAATGGTAAAACTTTTAATTCAAGTTTTGTATTATCATCTTCTTTAAAATTCTTTTCAGACTCAAAACTTTCTATTGAAAAAACTTCAGATTGTTGATTTAAGTTTTCTTCCTGTATATTTTCTTCCACAATTGTTTCAATTTCATTATCATATTCATTTTCATTAATACTTTGTTGTTTACATAAGTTGAACACATTAAGTTCTAGAGTCATATTTCCAAAAGACAATTTCATTATTCCATTTCGACAATTAATTAAAGCATTTGAAGTTGCTAGAAATGGTCGTCCCAATATTACTGGAATTTCATTATGTACTTCTATTTGTTGTGTATCCAAAACAATAAAATCTACAGGATATATAAATTTATCAACTTGAACCAACACATCTTCTACAATACCTCTAGGTATTTTGATTGACCTATCCGCTAGTAAAAGAGTAACAGAAGTGGGTTTTAATTCTCCTAAATTTCATAAACTGAATAAGGAAGTAAATTCACACTTGCTCCCAAATCCAACAAAGCTTTTTTAATTTTATTTTCTCCAATAATGCATGAAATTGTTGGACAACCAGGATCTTTATATTTTAAACTAGAATTATTTTGAAGAATAGAACTTACTTGTTCAGACAAGAATGCTTTCTTCTTCACATGCAATTTTATCTTCACAGTACACAAGTCTTTAAAAAAATTTGCATATGAAGGTACTTGTTTAATAGCATCTAATAATGGAATATTTATCTTTACTTGTTTAAAAACTTCATAGATATCAGAATCACTTTTTTGTTTTTTATGATTTGTTAATGCATGAGGAAATGGTGGAGGTTTATTTGACTCATTTACTATTTCAGATGATTTATTATTCACCTTATTATTCTTAGAATTTAAGGTATCATCATTCTCAAAAGTATCAGGATTATCATCCTTACTCTTTGATTTTAAATGATCTTTGTTTTCATTACTATATGGATCATTAACTACTTTACCACTTCTAAGAGTAATAACAGATTTTATTAGATCAATTTTTTCATTTTTTAATTCTTGATTTTAATTTTTAGCATTAGGTTGAGGTTGAGATGGAAATTTTCTTTTTTCATGAATATTAAGTGCAGATGCAAATTTTGGAAGAGTTTCTTTCAAATCACTCATAGATTGACTGTTTTGAATATTGATAGACTCTTGCTTTTGGATAAATGCATGAATTACATCTTCAAAGTTTTTTCTTGGATGTGTAATATAAGAAATATAACCTTGATGATTTTGGTTATTTTGAAAATATTGTTGTGACGGTTGTGCATTATTATCATTCCTCCAACTAAAATTAGGATGATTTTTCCATCCAGGATTATATGATGGTGAAAAAGGATCTAGTATTGGTTTTTTATAATTGTTAACATAATTTGCTTGTTCATGGAGACATTCTTTAAATGAAGGTAATGTTGGACAATCTTTTGTAGCATGATCATGTGTATCACATATATGACAAACAATTTCTTGAATACTTTTTAATTGACCACTCTTTTTCATTTCTAATGACTCAATTTTTAGTGCTAAAGATGCAAGTTTAGCTTGAATATCTATATCATCTTTATGATTATAGATACCACCCCCATTTGTTGAATTATTGATTTTAGTTGCTGGTGGTTCTATTGTACCTATATTATCCCAATTTTGAGCATTTTCTGCTAATGAATCCAGATATTCCATAGCTTCATATGGGTTTTTATCTTCAAAAGTTCAATTACACATGAATTCTATCATTTGCCGATCTTTAGGTATTAGACCTTCATAAAAGTTAGAAACTATTCTCCATGTTTCAAAACCATGATGTGGGCATGTATTAAGTAATTCTTTATATCTATCCCAACATTGATAAAATGTTTCTCCTTGTTTTTGAGAAAAAGTTGTAATTTGTCTTTTAAAAGAGTTTGTTCTATGGGAAGGGAAAAACTTTTTAAGAAATTGTTGTTGCATTTCTTCCCATGACCTTATTGAACTCGATCTCAAATTTTGTAGCCATGTTTTAGCTTTATCTTTTATAGAAAACATTAAAAGCTTTAATCGAACTATATCCATGCTACAATTTTGATCATTATAAGTGTTACAAACTTCCTCAAATTTTCTTAGATGCAAATATGGATTTTCAGAATCTAAGCCATGAAAATTTGGTAAAAGTTTAATAATTTGAGGTTTAAAGTTGAAATTAGATGCATCAGGAGGAAAAACTAAACAAGATGGGGCACTAGTTCTAATAGGGTTCATATGGTGACTAAGTGTTCTTAATTGATCATGTTCTTGATTATTATTATTATTATTATTATTATTGTTATTATTATTATTATTATTATCATTATCTTGATTATTTGAATTATCATCCATGTTTAAATTATTTTCATAAACTCGAATAAGTCTACCACTTTTTTTTCGACTCCAAATACTCATACAAAAAAAAAAACAACACAATGCCTATAAATAAAAAATATTTAACAAATATAAACTTAATTTATACCTCCCCGACAACGGCGCCAAAAACTTGCTACTACTTAAATTATAATTCACCCAAGTGTAGGTTTTCTACAAGTAATATATTTCGTAAGTACGAGATCGATCCACAGAGAGGTTATTTTAAGTTTAAATTTATTAATTTATAGATTATCAAATGCAAGAATAAAGTTTACAAATTATAAATTTTGTCAAGGCTTGAGGATTTATTCTTGGTTTATGTAATATTGTTTAACTAAAAGTAAAACAAAGGAAACCACCATAAATAATTGTTCCAAGAAAATTAAACACACACATAATATAATATAGTTCCCATGATAGAAAATACCGAATTAACCGATATTTTATATATGGTACCTATGATTATAGTTATATCTATATAAATATATAATTGCATAAAGTAAATGTTAAATTAAACCATTATATTTCATTTAGAACAACCGGCAGAGCCACGTTATTGCCTAAATGAAATATATTGATTTAATAAGTTAGTTGCGGAAAAGTAAAAGTTAGTTGCAGAAAATTAAAAGTTAGATACAAAAAGTAAAAGTTAGTTGCGGGAAAGTAAAAGTTAGTTGCAATAAAGTAAATGTTAAATTGTTAGATGTTAGTATTAAATCATAATATTTCATTTAGAACAACCGGCAGAGCCACGCTATCGTCTAAATAAAATATTATGATATTATTATATATATAATATAATATAATATAATATAACAATAATAATAATTGATGAAATATTTATTGTATCAAAATTTAAACAACAAATCAAGATAACCACTTCAATGGTATCAAGCATTTGTTGTAAATTGATAACAACAAATAATTCATTTTTATGCCTTTTATAAAAATAAGTTAGCTAAATGAAAAGAAATAAAGAAAGAATATACAAAATATAACAATCTTACTTCACCAAGAATGCATTCTCTTCACCTTGACATAATAGATTTAG
Organism: Primulina eburnea; assembly: GCF_022965805.1. Taxonomy (NCBI): domain Eukaryota; kingdom Viridiplantae; phylum Streptophyta; class Magnoliopsida; order Lamiales; family Gesneriaceae; genus Primulina; species Primulina eburnea. Next base: position 14,902,510 of record NC_133112.1, on the reverse strand, counting down.
CTAGCCATGAACTTACTTTTGATCAAAACTAAAATATCACTCATAGTTGAGAAAATGAAAGAAAATATTTTGGAACTTAGAACTTTGATACACACTCACACTATATTTTACAATGAGATAGAATGATCTCTCAAGCTAGCACAAGGCCTCTATTTATAGGGCAAATGAGAGAAATGGTCAAAAATTTTATTAATGCCATGTAGTTGTAATAGTAGTCTTTGTCTCCTCCAACTTCATTTCCATGTCCCTTCTTTCAATGCCTTGTTTCACGACTTTAATCACCGAATTTGTAGAACCCGTAAATTGGACAGCGTATAAGCCATGCATAATTTCTAATAATTAAATTAAAATGATTTTTATTGCTTGAGTATTTAAATTATTTCTTTAAATTTATTTATTTTACGCAGTAGTTTAATTGTTACCTTTTCAATTAAATAAGTGAGGCCGGACTGGAGATGGAGTATTGAGATAAGCTAATAAAGATTTATTTAAGAAGTGGTAATTTAGCATGTTTATTTCATTAATTTTTGTTTAATTATTTTTATGCATTCTAGGCATAATTAATGCATGATATGATTTGTTTCATGAAATTTTAAAAGTTCGTGCATTAAGATTTTTAAGTTGCATTTCACGTTCGAACGAGGATCGGAGACCGGGGAATTTTCAGAAAATTATTTTAATTACACGATTAATTTTTATAAATTAATTTAGAGCATTTTAAGTGTATTTTTCTAAAATAGGATTTTATTAGGGTATTTTTACCCGTGAGATTTTATTTTTAACGGTACGCTAATTTTATCGAGTCGGGAGACTTTTTAATGGTTCGGCTATTATTTTCAAAATCTTTCCAACTCGAAATATTTTTCGAGAGTGTGTTTGAATTTAATGGGCCTATTTTTAAGCTCGTTGGGCTAAAACTCTTTTAAGCTTTTGATTAATCAAATTTAGGGCCCATTAACTACTAATTTATTATATAATTAAGCACCTAAATCATTTTTAACCTAAACCTAAAGCATCTAGCCGACACCTCCTCCACTCACAATCCATCCTCGTGAATGGCTGCTGCTAGGTGTCGGTGAAACCATTTTCTCCTCCAAGCATAGAATTTTTTTCCCCTTCGGTTGTTGGCTCTCAATCATTTGTCCAAGATTTATTCACAGGCACGCGAGGTATTCATTGTTTCTCATCACACACGTTTATATACTGCTGAATGTGCTGGCGCATGCAAAAGAGTTTCGATCCAGTCCTTTTCTTGACTTTTGTGTTCGGTTTTCACATATTCATGCCACCCCATGTTTTGTGCTCGCGTTTTTTTTTTAGTTTTGATGCAAGGGACTGCCACTTTCGGTTGGTAAGGAGCTATCTAGACTGTGTCTTATAAGGCTTAGGTGTTGGTGAGCAGATCCGATCGAGTAGTAGTGTTTGAGGGTCGTACGGGTTAGATCGAGTCGTGAGGGAGAGCCGGCCGTGCATGGCTTGACCCAAGCCTTGAAGCTGACCCTCTTGGGTCCGTGGAAGGTCTGGGAGATGGCTGGGAGCGGCTGGTCTCGGCCTGCAAGGAGAACCGAGAAGCTAGGTTAGTTGGAGAGTGGCCACAGGTTTGCTCCCTCTCGGTTGTACGCCGTTCGGGTTGCATGGGGTCAGTATCACGGGTTGAGTAGGACAAGTAGGATACTGGGAGTGGACCACGGGCACTTGGACGAGGGAGAAGTTCAGATCTTGGAGGTGTTGCTCGATAGGGAAGAAATACAATAGTTGCTCGGGTTATGCGTATGATTTTACAGCAACATCTCGCGTGGGTTGGGCTTGGTTTAGGAGGTCCTTAGAGCCTTAAGAATGAGATTAAAAGGTTAGACATGTGGAGGGGTTAGAGGGGACCGAAAAATTTTAAGAATTGTAACCATGTGTTGGAAGATGATTTTACAAAGAGGGGGCCGAGAGTTTGGCTTGTTCTAGGATTTTTGTAAAGGCCCGTATTTCGTATTCATAATTTTGCGGAATTATTAAAATTTTTCTAAATAAATAAATAATTTTCCCAATTTATAAAATAAACATGAAAATAATTTTAACTTTAAAATAACAGCGTAATCAAATATTGTTTTCAAACAAACAGTTTAAAATTAATCCAACGTAAACATCAACTTAAAATAATCCAACGTATTAAAATTGAGTTTGAATAATAAAAGGTTCATAAACTAAATCATGAGGTCATCGGGTTTACTACCGCTGTCCCAAGATCGCTCACTGGTCTCCGTCCGCGGTCTCGACCTCATCAATACCTACAACAATCAAGTCTTGTGAGTCTAAAGACTCAATATTTATATATCGTGAATAACAAGTAAATATATCATAAAATCGCATGCAACTTAAAAATAAAGTATCGTAAGGCGTACGGTGAAAATCGTATCATGAATAATTATAACTACGTGCATATCTGAAAATCATACGTAAAAGCTTTGCTCCATAGAGCTCTGTCATAACATATCATAATTTTCTGTAGAGATAATGTTTCTAAGCTAGTGGCCCATAACATAGCGTAAGCGCCTGATCAGACTAAACCACAGTATACTGGGCGGTAGAGATCAATCGCAGCCCTTGGACTGGATGTCCGTACCCATACATAATCATAAACCGGTCGTAAGTCACCGGGCGGAGAGGTTCTCGGTTGCGCCTACCGACTTCCAAACCCATAAGCATAAGGTGGCCACAAGACATGTAGTATATATCTAAAAAATAAACATTTTATATTTTTATGCACGTAATATAATTATAACTTATTTTTACCGGATGAGTTGGATCGTTCCCAGGCTCGCTGCGACTTACTTCTAATATGTGACACATGCAAATAATATAATCTTGATCTAAACTTGACAACCGAATTAAAAACTTACACTACAAGAAAAATGATTTTCCGCAGCACGTCATCGACAGCGTGCATTAAAAGCACGCTACGAATACTACTTTTCACGGCGTGCACCCATATGTGCGCTGTTAATAGTGTTGCACTTGATACTATTAACGGCGTGCATTCAAAGCACGCTGCGGATATTACAATCGACGGCGTGCATTCAAAGCACGCTGCGGATACTAACTTCATACTATTAACGGCGTGTATTAAAAGAACGCTGCGGATATTACTATCCGCAGCGTGCATTCAAAGTACGCTGCGGATATTACTATGGACGGCGTGCATTCAAAGCACGCTGCTGATACTAACTTGATACTATTAACGGAGTGCATTAAAACACGTTGCAGATATTACTATTGACGGCGTGCATTGAAAGCACGCTGCAGATAGTAAATCATTTTTTAAAAAAAATCGTGTTCAGATATTAATGGCATACATTAATCGCACGCCGTCAATAATATTATTCACGGCATGCATATTATTAGCACGCTAAAAATTTTTAAATTAGCGACGGTTTTTAAAAAAGTGTGACGATTTTGACGCCAAATTTAGCGACGGTTTAAAGAGAGTCGTCGCCGATTCTAAATTGGCGACGGTTTTCAGTAACCATCGCTAATAAATATAAATCGGCGACGATTTATTGTAAAACCGTCGCTAAAAAAATCGCATATTCACTATTTATATCCGTTCCTCCCACCACTTCAAACACTTAAAATTTTCTCTACTTATACGATTTTAGTTTCGATTTAGATACGTGTTTTTGTTTCAATTTTTTGTTAATTTTTTAATTGTTAATTATAATCATTAGTATTATTATTATAGTAAATTGTAAAAGTAAATTTTATAAAAAATTATTAAATTGTAAAAGTAAATTTTTTTTTATTTTTACGCAAAATTTAGCGACGGTTTAGTAGCCGTCGCGAAATTATTAAATGTCACTAAATTTAAAGACCGTCGCTAAATTAGCGACGGTTTGGTGGATTTTATTCGTCGCCAATAAGCGACAGTTTATCAAACACCGTCGCTAATATTTTATTTTTTTATGCCTATTAGCGGCGTACATTGCACGCTGCGAAAAGTTGTATTAACAGCGTACATGTGCACGCTGTTGATAATAGTATAAACAGCGTGCACGTGTACGCCGCGGATAATCCTCAACTTTTAACAGCTTGGAACTTTGCAGCTTGCAATGCGTGCTGCGGAAAGCCCATATGCGCGCTGCGGAAAGCCGTTTTTGTTGTAGTGTTAACTATTAGATGTAATGCACATGGGCTGTTCTCGATTGGGCTTGAGTCCCCTCACGGTTATCCCACATTACCCATTACTCATAGAACTTCTCCAGCCCAGGCACTGGAGTTTTTACCTCCCCAGGATTAGAACCCAAGACCTCCTGGACTTATATAGATCTTGGCAGCAATCCTGGTACCAGTTGATCTAGTAGCTCAACTGGTACCAGGATTGCTGCCAAGATCTATATAAGTCCAGGAGGTCTTGGGTTCTAATCCTGGGGAGGTAAAAACTCCAGTCCCTGGGCTGGAGAAGTTCTATGAGTAATGGGTAATGGGATAACTGTGAGGGGACTCAAGCCCAATCGGGAACAGCCCATGTGCATTACATTAGAACAAAAATGAGACTAATAGGACCAACAACTTGATTTTTAACCATGGCTTCGTACCAACCCGAACCAACATTAAACCGACGTTTAACCATGATTAAAATACTCCAAAAATACTGAAAAATATGCATAATAACTGTAAAACACGAAAATAGGTGAAAGGAATCAAAAAACATAAAACACTCTTTCGAGAGTTATTTTGGCACATATCACCGTAAATTCTCGTACGACCTCTAAACTCGACCAAATCACGAACGACAAAAAACACGACTTTCCTAACTCATTAAGGTATTGTCCAGGCCAAGGCCATGGGCTAAAAGCCAACCAAGAACTCAAACCAACCTCAAAACCGAAGATGAAAGTTGCTGTAAAAAAAAAAACCAGCAGTGGCAACCTGTGTGTTTGTGGTGTAAACTCCGAAATATATTGACCAATGGCTTGAACCACCTCCCAAGGACTCTTACCAACATCCTAAGGCATGGCTTGGACCATGGCTAAGGGCTAAAAGCCAACCACAATCCAAAACACACCCCAAAACCGAAATTATACTCCCACAAAAAATCAGATTTTGAAAACCGAAGGGTACTTGTCATGTTTCTGTAAAAATCTGAGGGACCTATGACACAAGCTTTGAAAAGATGATTTGGTCACGTCCTAGACATGATAAGGAAGGGTTTTAACCATGGCTACATCCCCTAGGACAACCAAGATTCGAACACTCCTCAAACAACTCAAGGACAAAAAATTGTGAAAATCGTGAACCCATTTTTGTAACTTGTGTGGAACATTTGCTGTCATTCTTTTGTTTGAAAGGTTTGGACTCAAACCAATGAACCAACAACTCCCTAACACACTCTAAAACATTCCTAGGAGCAGCCTTGAGTGCCTGGAAATCGAGCAACTCCCTGTAAACAACAAAAACCACCAAACTCGTGAAGCACAAACCATTGGCCGAGTAATCTGTGCAGATTTTCAGAACTTGCTGTCAAAAATTTCGAGTTGTTGCTTGCATAATGAATATATAATGCTTTAAAAATATCTATAGGACTTGATTGAAGAGCAAAGGAATAACATATACATGCCTGGAATTTGTTTTGAAGAAAAACAAATCAAAACGACAATACGACGCGACGGAACCGAGTTGGATATCTTGTCTTGTTCCTGCTGTGATTTTCACGATTTCTGCAGCTGGTTTCTTCTTGATATTTCGGTCATAGGGATGGGGGAAATGTTATGTAATGGAGGTGGTGGTTACAAGAAGTGTTAAATGGGTAATCAAGTGCATTTAGTTGAGAGTTACAAGTGATGAAATTGGATGGAATTTGAAACACATTTTTATTCCCATTTTTCTGCCGATCCTTGTTCTTATTCTTGCTGTATACCCACGTGGATTTGCTAGGAAATGAGTTGAGGAACAATTATGTGCATTATAGTATTTGAATGTACTAATAACTAGTGAATTAAATGTGATGAATTGTATTCATTTTAAAGGTTATTGAGGTGACTTGAATGAATTTACTACACTTTTGAATTGTCTTGACCAAATATTATTACTACTTCTTGCATGGCATGTTTTAAATCTTGCATTTTAAATTCTTAAGGTTTAATACACTCATTATATATATTTTTAGTGAATGACAAATTACTTTAGGATAGAATATTGCATGGCATGCTTGACTTAAAATTTAAGTATTTAAATGTTATGTTTCATTTTTTGAATATTTTATACCTAGATTAATTCATCCTTATTTGTTTACACATTTTAATATAAGCTTTAATTAAATATTTACCTAAAGAACTTATTTACCAATTTAGCTCTAATTAATTTATAAAATCCCAAGGATATTCTTTTTCTTTAAATTAAATTATTCTTTGACTTAAATTAAATTTAGGAATATTTTCTTATTATTATTAATCTTATCTCTAATCTCCAAACTCCGGTCCGGCCTCGCGTATTTATCCTGAAAAGATAAAACTAAACATCTACTTTTAAAATAAATAATCATGATTTAAAATTATTTAAAATGACTTAAACACTTCATATATTTAATTAAAAATTCATTTTTAATTTAAATAGTAGCAATTATGCATGGCTTATACGTAGTCTGATTTTCGGGTCGTTACAATCTTCCCCCCTTAAATTGAATTTCGTCCCCGAAATTCGCTAATCCTCGATAATCCAAAAGTTTAGATTCTTAATTCTATTATCCCAACAATCCACACTACCGCTGTGCTACTCTGATAAAAATTAAGTCATAGGTGTCCTTACGTTCTTCAATCCTAATTAGATTGTCTACCAAAAATCTCATTTGCGAATCGCAACTTAAAACGACTTATGGTAACTTAGCTTTACTTTACTATGACCTCGAATTCTAACTTTTCTCATCGTTCCCAATATTAGAATTGGTGGTTCAAACTTATCATGTCTTACCTTCCTTATACTATACCCGTAATATTCAACGATCTATTACATTAGCATTTACGCAGTTAAACTTAAAGACTCTTAGCACCAAAGGTTACTGATCAACTTCCCTCCTCGGTGATACACTTAAAAGTTAAATCTTATCTCAGCTCCATAACAAAATTAGTCTAAGATCCTTGAATCGAATCTTTATCTTACAGCCCAAACTTATATAACTTAACTATTTACGAGTATACCCCAAATATAAAATTGTTGCAAATCTTAAACCTCAAATAGCGTTAATCCATAAAACCCAATTATACAACATCGACCTTCTACCAATATTTTAAAGCCCTTCAAGTCTCAATTATATGCTTAAACCATTTTCTTTCCAATTACAATATAGTTGAGGCCTAAGACTCTGGACTTTACTCATTGAATCAAATGTCGCATTCTTAATTTTCATCAATGCTTAATTAAGTCTAGTGTATAAAACTTAATAAGTTATCTCATGTTAGCGATAAACTTACTCTAATAATTCAACTTCGCTCATATCACCCATAGAGTTCTAAAATTCCATATCAAGATTTCGGATTTCTTACTCAATTAAAATCTCAATGTTAGTTCATTGGTACTCTATGTTGAACGCCTCTAATTCTCTTGTTGTTTTTATTTCACCCAAAACTTATGTAAGAACACCTATCTTATAAATCTTGAAATTCAAGCTTATGCAACCCAAATAATATTAGATAGTATAACTCCAGCCCACATATCCGCTTAGTCCCAAATTTCTTAATGACTTTCAAAATTCCTCAAGATAAGGTGTCTAATTCAATTCTTACATGCGTCTATCGAGTAACCTAACCATCCATCATACTCAACTTTATAGAAAAATCAAATTCCCCCAAAGGTATAATTCTAACTATTAAGATCCTGGTTAAAACTTACGACACATCAAACTTAAATTCCCAAAAAAATTCGCTAAGTCAATGTTTACTCTTATAACTTAGCTAACCGATAAATTCTTACTTTAACTTGTTGTCACTTTAAATTCTTAATTTGCCCCGACGTTACATCACCAACGCTTAAATTTTCAAGCCCAAGATTTATTCATCCTACAGTGTCCTTGATTGTCATTCCTTATAACATTATAATCCAGCTATTTCGAGGTTCTAATCATCTTTCCAAGCTTAAATTACCGAAAATTCTTATCATTTAAACCTTTTAATTTTCATCTCAAGATTTTTTTTTAAATCCCGAAAATTCTACAATTACCTATGAGTTCTCAGTATTCCCAATTTCATTTTATAGATTTCCCATATCATAAGTTTCAATAGTCTTAATTTTATTAAACCTAAATTTAATTCCCATAACACGTCTTACATTTCTATAAATACTCAAAATCTCAAGTGTTCCTCAAAAGTTCGCATTTATTCCTTAAAAATTTTGAAAATTGCAATCTGGCCCTTACAGTTCTCCAAATTTACATTTTGGTTCTATAACTCTTCGAAATTTGCATTATTGTCCCCATAAAATTTTCCATCTTTACCTCATTAAACTTTTAAATTCTCGAACTCAAAATTTAATCCCCAAAATTTGGTAAATTCAAAAATAGTCCCTTATAATTATTATTTTTTTCACTTAGGTCCTCAAATTATTAGTTATTACAATTAGGTCACTAAAATTCTCAATTCATGCAATTTCATCCTTAAATCTAACTAGGTAGAGCATGTATCCTAAATAAATTCTCATAATTAATCTTACATTTCCATAGGTACTTAAAATCCTCAAATTGTACATTTATAATCCTAAAGATTTTCGTAGTCTTCGAATCGTTATTGGTTATATGAAATCCTCAAAAATTTACTCGACTAGCAACCAAGAACCATTAATAATTTCTTAGAAATTCTATGAGTCTCAAAAGCAATCATAATTTTCAAGATTAACTTATAACCCATAAGGAGGACATCAACACTACTGACCTAAAATTTAATATAGTCAAATCATTTTCAACCTATCCTAAAGCCCAATATTCGAATTCTTAGACATGTCCAATTCCAAACGTACCCAACATTCATAATTCCGACCCGAAAATCAGACTACGTATAAGCCATGCATAATTGCTACTATTTAAATTAAAAATGAATTTTTAATTAAATATATGAAGTGTTTAAGGCATTTTAAATAATTTTAAATCATGATTATTTATTTTAAAAGTAGATGTTTAGTTTTATCTTTTCAGGATAAATACGCGAGGCCGGACCGGAGTTTGGAGATTAGAGATAAGATTAATAATAAGATTAATAATAAGAAAATATTCCTAAATTTAATTTAAGTCAAAGAATAATTTAATTTAAAGAAAAAGAATATCCTTGGGATTTTATAAATTAATTAGAGCTAAATTGGTAAATAAATTCTTTAGGTAAATATTTAATTAAAGCTTAAATTAAAATGTGTAAACAAATAAGGATGAATTAATCTAGGTATAAAATATTCAAAAAATGAAACATAACATTTAAATACTTAAATTTTAAGTCAAGCATGCCATGCAATATTCTATCCTAAAGTAATTTGTCATTCACTAAAAATATATATAATGAGTGTATTAAACCTTAAGAATTTAAAATGCAAGATTTAAAACATGCCATGCAAGAAGTAGTAATAATATTTGGTCAAGACAATTCAAAAGTGTAGTAAATTCATTCAAGTCACCTCAATAACCTTTAAAATGAATACAATTCATCACCTTTAATTCACTAGTTATTAGTACATTCAAATACTATAATGCACATAATTGTTCCTCAACTCATTTCCTAGCAAATCCACGTGGGTATACAGCAAGAATAAGAACAAGGATCGGCAGAAAAATGGGAATAAAAATGTGTTTCAAATTCCATCCAATTTCATCACTTGTAACTCTCAACTAAATGCACTTGATTACCCATTTAACACTTCTTGTAACCACCACCTCCATTACATAACATTTCCCCCATCCCTATGACCGAAATATCAAGAAGAAACCAGCTGCAGAAATCGTGAAAATCACAGCAGGAACAAGACAAGATATCCAACTCGGTTCCGTCGCGTCGTATTGTCGTTTTGATTTGTTTTTCTTCAAAACAAATTCCAGGCATGTATATATTATTCCTTTGCTCTTCAATCAAGTCCTATAGATATTTTTAAAGCATTATATATTCATTAAGCAAGCAACAACTCGAAATTTTTGACAGCAAGTTCTGAAAATCTGCACAGATTACTCGGCCAATGGTTTGTGCTTCACGAGTTTGGTGGTTTTTGTTGTTTACAGGGAGTTGCTCGATTTCCAGGCACTCAAGGCTGCTACTAGGAATGTTTTAGAGTGTGTTAGGGAGTTGTTGGTTCATTGGTTTGAGTCCAAACCTTTCAAACAAAAGCATGACAACAAATGTTCCACACAAGTTACAAAAATGGGTTCACGATTTTCACAATTTTCTGTCCTTGAGTTGTTTGAGGAGTGTTCGAATATTGGCTGTCCTAGGGGATGTAGCCATGGTTAAAACCATTCCTTATCATGTCTAGGACGTGATCAAATCATCTTTTCAAATCTTGTGTCATAGGTCCCTCAGATTTTTACAGAAACATGACAAGTACCCTTCGATTTTCAAAATCTGATTTTCTGTGGGAGTATAATTTAGGTTTTGGGGTGTGTTTTGGATTGTGGTTGGCTTTTAGCCCTTAGCCATGGTCCACGCCATGCCTTAGGATGTTGGTAAGAGTCCTTGGGAGGTGGTTCAAGCCATTGGTCAATATATTTCAGAGTTTACACCACAAACACACAGGTTGCCACTGCTGGTTTTTTTTTACAGCAACTTTCATCTTCGGTTTTGTAGGTTGGTTTGAGTTCTTGGTTGGCTTTTAGCCCATGGCCTTGGACTGGACAATACCTTAATGAGTTAGGAAAGTCGTGTTTTTGGTCGTTCGTGATTTGGTCGAGTTTAGAGGTCGTACGAGAATTTACGGTGAAAGGTGCCAAAATGACTCTCGAAAGAGTGTTTTATGTTTTTGGATTCCTTTCACCTATTTTCGTGTTTTACAGTTATTATGCATATTTTTCAGTATTTTTGGAGTATTTTAATCATGGTTAAACGTCGGTTTAATGTTGGTTCGGGTTGGTACGAAGCCATGGTTAAAAATCAAGTTGTTGGTCCTATTAGTCTCATTTTTGGTTCTATTGTTAAGTTTTTAATTCGGTTGTCAAGTTTAGATCAAGATTATATTATTTGCATGTGTCACATATTAGAAGTAAGTCGCAGCGAGCCTGGGAACGATCCAATTCATCCGGTAAAAATAAGTTATAATTATATTACGTGCATAAAAATATAAAATGTTTATTTTTGAGATATATACTATATGTCTTGTGGCCACCTTATGCTTATGGGTTTGGAAGTCGGTAGGCGCAACCGAGGACCTCTCGCCCGGTGACTTACGATCGGTTTATGATTATGTATGGGTACGGACATCCAGTTCAAGGGCTGTGATTGATCTCTACCGCCCAGTATACTGTGGTTTAGTCTGATCAGGCGCTTAATGTTATGACAGAGCTCTATGGAGCAAACCTTTTACGTATAATTTTCAGATATGCACGTAGTTATAATTATTCATGATACAATTTTCACCGTACGCCTTACGATACTTTATTTTTAAGTTGCATGCGATTTTATGATATATTTACTTGTTATTCACGATATATACATGTTGAGTCTTTAGACTCACTAGACTTGATTGTTGTAGGTATTGATGAGGTCGAGACCGCGGACGGAGACCAGTGAGCGATCTTGGGACAACGGTAGTAAACCCGATGACCTCATGATTTAGTTTATAAACCTTTTATTATTCAAACTCAATTTTAATACGTTTGATTATTTTAAGTTGATGTTTACGTTGGATTAATTTTAAACTGTTTGTTTGAAAACAATATTTGATTACGCTGTTATTTTAAAGTTTAAATTATTTACATGTTTATTTTATAAATTGGGAAAATTATTTATTTATTTAGAAAAAATTTAATAATTCCTCAAAATTATGAATACGAAATACGGGCCTTTACAAATTTGGCCGTGAGTTAGGGTCCTAATGATATTGGTTTAGGAGTATTATAATGTTTGTAAATTATGGTAAAAAGATGGGAAAATTTTAGTTAAATTTTTTTTGTTCGATTCGGGTTAAAATCGGGACCCCGGTCTAGGTTTTAAAACAATTCGGTTAAGTTATGAAATGTGATCGAAATTATGTCTAGGAATACTTTTAAAAATATTTTGGGATATTTTAAGGAGTTTGGTAAGCTTCGGGTCAATTTTAGAGGTCTAGGGTTGAAACGATAATTTTTGGGTTTCCAGGGGTAAAATGGTCATTTTGCACGCGGGGTAAGATTTTGGTCCTAGCAGCGCCCTGAGCACAAATCATGATATTTTTAAATGTCCATCCATCACGTTTACGATTTTTACGCTATTATAATAATTTTGGTGCATGCTTGATTTAAAGGAATTAGGTGAGAAAGTGAAGAGCACTCCGTCTCCGCCGCGCCGCGTCGTTATTTCAGTTTGTTTTCTGTCAAAACAAACCAAGGCATGCTTATATCTTCTTTCACTCTTCAATCAAGTCATATAGGTATTTTTAAATATCGCAAGTACATGGTTTTAATGAAAGAAGATCGAAATTGTTCATATTTAATGATGTTATCTAATTATATTACGTGCAAAAATATTCATTTTGAGATTTATGCGATATTGCTTGTGGTCACTTTACTATCAGTATTAATTCCGGTGCCCAGTATCGGTCCGGTCACCAGTTACCGGTTAGTTCAGTTGTTTCACCCAGTACTATGGCAGTAGTCTGATCAGACGTAAATCCGATTCCCAGTATCGGTCCGGTCCCCAGTATCGGTCAGCTCAGTTCAGTTCAGTTCAGAGACCACTTGCATAGACCATATTCTCACCAGAAAATTTATTACAAGTTATTTCAGTACAGGGCTCCAAGGAGCAAACATTTTTACCATGAGTTTTTCAGTTCAGCTATGCACGTATTATAATTGCTCAGGATAAATTATTTTCACGTTTATGCTTCATGACATGATAATTTTACTCCCATGTAAATTTTACTGTATTATCTATTCGTTATTTACGATATATGCATGCTGAGTCTTTAGACTCACTAGACTTGATTGTTGTAGGTACTGATGGTGTCAGGACCGAGGGCGGGGACCAGTGAGCTAGCTTGGGTCGGCAGTAGTGGCACCCGAGGACCTCAGTTTCAGCACTTGCCATTTTATTTTTAATGCTCAAACATTTTATCTCTTGTTGAATTATTTTAAATTGTTACTTTGCAAACATTAAATTCTTCCGCTGCTATTTTTAAACATTAAACATTATTTAAAAGTTTATTTTATGAATTTGATACTTCACTTAGTTTAAAAGAAAATTTTTAAATTTCCCGCAAATTTTCAAGTAAGGATTTTCAGGCCGTTATAGAATTTGACTCTGCTCAAAACGACGAAAATGTGGAGAATTTTCTGTAGATGAATTTGGCCACCTGATTCACCTCATTTGGATAAATATTGAAATAGTTATGAATTTTTTACTATATGCTGGTCATAGTAAAAATATATTTGTCCTCCTTTTGGTATTTGCACAATTTGATTATCTTAATTAACTTTTTAGGCAATCATGTCTTCTGCAAAGTTGCAGATAATTTCTCAAGGATTCCAAACATGTTTGAATCATCTCCATTTGAATTTTCTAGTTTGAGTTATCATTATTTTACCAACACGTAGAAAACCTGAAAATAAAACATATTTAGTAAAACATTTAAATATAAACAAACAATACTAAAATAACTTAATTTTATAATTTTAATGAAACATAAAATTTTAAAATACAAGTTTTAACATATAATAAATTATTAATTTTAAGTTTCATCAGTCCCTCCCAATTGGGAGACCATTTGCCCAGCTCCCTATCCTTTGTTCCTAAAGGCTGTATAGCCTTCCACACTATTTCTCCTTCATGGTAGCTTTTCTTGTTAACTTTTTTTTTGTAGATTCTCGCAACTTTCTGTTTCTGTAACAACAAAGCATTGTATGCTTGGATTCTCAGCTCATCCAGTTCTTCTAACTCCATGATCATTGCTAAATTATAACGTTCAAGAAAAAGTTCATTTTGCTTTGCCACTCGCATTAATGGCACCATAATCTCCAATGGAGCACTGCATCGTGGCCAAAAGTAAGGGAAAAACTGGCTTACTCCCGTGGCAGTCCTCTTGAATGTTCTGTATGCACACAAAGTTTCTGATAATAGCCGTGGCCAATCCCTGGAATTCTCTTCCATCATTTTATGTAGAATCTTTATCAAAACTTTGTTCGATGCTTCGGCCTATCCGTTGGATTGTGGGTAAAGAGGGGATGAATTTCAAAATTTGATTCCATAGTCTTCCGCAAATTCCTTCATATCTAAACCCGTGAACATAGTTCCTTGATCCATGGTTAGTGACTCTGAATTCCAAATCTATGAATAATATTCTCTTTCGCAAAGTTAATGAAATCCCCTTGTTCCGATTTCTTCAAAGGCACTTCTACTACCCATTTGGTGAAAAAATATGTGGCCACAAGGATGAACGAGTGGCCTTTAGATGATGCTATGTAGATTTTACCTATTAAGTCCATGGCCCAGCCCTTGAACGACCATGGTTTGACAACGCTGTGGAGCTCATCCACCGGAAATCTTTGGATGTTCCTGTGTTTCTGACAAGGCTGGCATCCCTTAGCATATTTGATGCAATCTTTCAGGATGGATGGCCAATATTAGCCATACCTCCTTATCAACCATCTCATCTTCACTCCAGATTGATGTGCTCCACATACTCCCTCGTGAACTTGCTTCATGATCTCCAATGCCTCTAGGAAGCCTATGCATCTAAGGAGCAGACCATCTAGACCTTTCCTGTACAAATCTCCCTCCACTAAGACGTAATTAAGAGCTCTCATTTTCAAACCATGTGGAATATCTCTCCCAGTTGATTCTAGCACCTGTTTTATGTCATCCCTCCAGCCACCAGCTAAGTTTATATCCAAGTTGACCGTGTCTACATGAATCCCTATTTGATGAATCGAAGGGTGGTTTCTCTTCTGAATCAACACTAGCCTGTGTGTAAGTTCTGGAGCCATCTTTAATCCAGAAGCAACCTGTGCCAACTCGTTTGCCTCTAAATTTTCTTGTCTTGTGACATGTACTAACGACACTTCTTCAAAATCATCTAGAAGCTGGGATGCCGCAATATAATATGGAGTCAATGAAAAACTTGTACATTTGAACTCCCTTGATAGCTGTTTGAGTACCAGTTGAGAATCCCCTGATATTAACAATTCTTTTGCTCCTAAATCTTTCAGAATTTCCAATCCAATGACTAGTGCTTCGTATTCCACCTGATTGTTGGTGCATGGAAACCCAAATTAAAAGATAGAGTGGTTTTCACACCTCTTGGAGAGGTGATCACAATACCAGCTCCGACTGCTGTTTCTATACTTGATCAATCGAATTTCAACTCCAAGGGCTGAACTCCCACTCCACAAACTGGAAACCCAACCTGCTCTCCAATAAACTTATCAAGTGAAGGATGATCAACTAAAAAAATCGGCGATAGTTTGGCCTTTTACTGACTTTTGGGGGTAGTAGGTCAATGTAAACTCGGCCAATGCTAAAGACCATTTACCAATCCGCCCAGCGATGATGTGTCTACTAAGCATATATTTAATCAAATCGGTTTTAGCCACCACAAACACTCTTGATTGAATCAAATAATGTCTTAACTTAGTACAAGAATAATACAGTGTTAAGCATAGCTTCTCAATTACAGAGTATTTCACCTCTACTGGAGTAAGGAATCTACTCAAATATTAGACGGCTTGCTTATTTCTTTCGTGATTGTTTTGAACTAGTAAACATCCAATCGACTCATGAGCAACAGAGATATATAGTTTAAGAGGCATTCCATACCTGGGAGGCATAAGGACAGATGGATTGGATAAATATCTCTTGATCACATCAAAAGCTTTCTGATGCGAATCTTCCCATTTGAACTCCCCGCTGTCTTTGAGCTTCAACAATTTTGAGAACTCCTTTGTTTTCCCTGCAATGTTAGAGATAAAGCGCCTCAAGTAATTCACTTGCCCAAGAAAACTTTGTAACTCTTTCTTGTTTTTGGGTGAATTTACTTCCATAATAGCTTTGGCTTTGTTTTTATCCACTTCAACTCCCCTTTGATGAACCAGAAATCTCAAAAACTTTCCCGCTTTCACACCAAAGGCAGATTTCAATGGATTTTACTTTACTCATGTTGACTCATTCTTTGGAAGCTCTTCCTCAAGTATTCAATGTAATTAGTATCTTGTTTAGATTTCACAACAATATCGTCTATATATACTTCAATATGATGTCTTATCATATTGTAACGACCATAGGCTATCCCGATCTTGGGGGTCCCTCGGGGGCCTTGTCCCATCTTGGGTTCCCACCGGGACCTTTTCCCTCACGGGCTTTCCACATGCGTCATTACTCATAGGACTCTCCACACCAGGTTGGTGAAGTGATACCTACCCAAGTCTCGAACCCATGACTTCCTCGCATAAGTACATAGTTCAAAGAGACTTGGTACCAATTGAGCTATCAAATTTCAGAGTATACTCAGTGACAGTCATGGAATCTTGCCTCAATTCAAGAAATTCTTTCACTTTCTTGGCCTTGACTTCCCTTGAAAAATATTTGGCATAGAATATTTCCTTGAACTCGTTCCAGTTTAACTCACAAACATTAACAGTCATCTTGGTAGCTTTCCATCAAATACGAGCCGCTATCAACAACATAAAAACAACACAACTTACCTTATCTGTATCAGTGAACTTCAAATAATCAAAGATAGCCTCCAATGACTTGACCCATTCAAGAGCCACTAGTGGATCAGGACCACCAACCTGACGTGAAGAGTCCTATGAGTAATGACCCATGGGAAAGCCCTTGAGGGAAAAGGCACCAGTGGGAATCTAAGCGAGACAAGGCCCCCGAGAGAGCCCAAGATCTGGATAACCCATGGTCGTTACAATAAAAGGCGCCTTTTATTGTACCGACCATGGGCTATCCCGATCTTGGGTTCTCTCGGGGGCCTTGTCCCATCTTGGATTCCCACTAGGGCATTTTCCCTCACGGGCTTTCCACATGCGTCATTACTCATACTCATGATACCTCCCAAGTCTCGAACCCATGACCTCCTGGCATAAGTACATAGTTCAAAGAGGCTTGGTACCAATTGGCCTTTCGAATAAAATGTAACAGAGTAAAATATGAGAAAATCCTAAATCCAGCAGTAAAATAAACCAGCAGTAAAAATATTCGTATCCTCTCAAAACATGAAATCATAAAAGTGTGGAAAAATCATAGGTCCTCGGGTCGTGTCTGTCACCCACCAGGTCTGTTGACTCAGAGTCCAGCACTTCCAGTCTGCTCGACATCGAACTCACCTGCATCACACGCCTAGTGAGTCTAAAGACTCAACACACCTGTACCATAAATAACAAATACCTATACATAGCACACAGCAGTGAAAAATATCAAATTTAACATATCTTTCATCAACTTTTAAAAGCTTAACCTACACGTGTCAAAACATATCATCGTTAATCATCGCTCATCACTTAACATTTATCATTTATCATTAATCATTCATCATTGGTGAAATCAGTTCAGTAGAGGTGAATATCGTACATCATTTATCATTTATGATAGATCCATCATACATAGAACCGCGGTTCCCGGCGGCTGTCAGACATCAGTGACAGGAATACCCATCCACCGTGCCTAGGCCTTATCATGAACATTTACATATACATCTTAAACATTTACAATATTTCAATAGCCACAACTAATTCCCATCATTCAAAACATCATCCTTTACATCACTTATAAAAATTATGCACAAATGTAATTTCTTTTAAATTCAAGCATGCAACGTATATTTTCATAAAATCTTAAAAATCATGAATCATGAAACATAAACATTTCAAATATCATTAATTTGTGCTCAGGGCGCTGCCAGAACCAAAATCTCACACCGGGTGCAAAATGACTATTTTGCTCCTGGAAACCAAAAAATCATCGTTTAACCCCTGGACCTCTAAAATTGACCCGAAGCTTATCAAGCTCCTTAAAATATCCCAAAACATTTTTATAAGCATTCCTAGACTTAAACTCGAGCCAAAATAAAAACTTAACCGATTTGTTTTAAAACTTGAACCGGGGTCCCGATTTTAACCCGAATCGTCCCAAACTTTAACCAAAACTTCTCCAACTTTTTACCATGTCTTAAGAACACTATAATACTCCTAAAACCATGTCATCAGGCCCCTAACTTACAGTTGAAAATTTCATAACATGACAAACTTCTCGGCTCCTTCTACATTCACCTCTCGTACCTTTATTTTCTCCAAAATCTCGCACAAACCACTTAGCCCGACACACCAGCCCTTGACCAGCCAACCATGGACCTAGGATAGACCCTAAATAACCTACCAGACTCATAGGCCCAGACCCATGCAGCCTACATGATGGGAATGAGATCTAGAGCCCGATAAATATTTTAAATAAACATTTCAACATCATAAACATTTAAAATATGCATTTAAATCATAAACATTTTAACATATTAAATCATAACCTTTCAAAATAACATTTGACATAATAAATCGTAAATATTTAAAATAAATGTCATAAAAATTCATAAACATTTGAAATAATCATATTAGCACATAAAACAGCATTCAGGGCACTGTCATGATGTTTACTAATTTTTAGGTGTAAAAAGACCGTTTTACCTCTGGATGTAAAATTTCACGTTTTTGACATTTTATTAATTTCATTGACTCTAACATGTCCCAAATAATTATTTGAGCTTACATGAATTTTCTCATTTTTTTTACTTTAAATCGAGGACTTTTAAATCAATCTTTTAAATGTGACGTATTAATGCATTTTAATCTCGAATTAAACCAAACCTTAATATAAAATTCTCAAACTAAAAACTTAGACTTATAATAATTATTCGAGCTTAAATATAATTTTTCATGATTTTATAAAGCTTAAACTAGGCGTTTCAATTAACTCGTTAATTAGCGTTTCATGAGGCGATTAAATCCCGAATAAATCCAAAACTCAATATTTTGATCCCAAATTTTTAACATAACCTTTTTAGTATTTATTATAATTTTCCAAGTCATGAGCCACACCCGTGGACCCATGGATTCAATTTTAGCCTTTTAATTTTGGTTTTTTGACACCTTATCGGACACCGAGCCATCTCCTAATTTACTCGAGCCACGCCCGAGCCACCTTGAGCAGAAACCTAGCCAACCCACCTAGGGACCCTCCTGAAAAATCCCAGCACATAGAACCAGCCCCTAAGTCGCACCATCCCTGCTGGAACATGACTCATATTCTGCATGTGTGTGTGTCTTGTGTTCTAGTTGTACTAGGACTCCTAGCTAGCCTAGGACACCTCCAGCTGGTTAACCCTCGACCCAACCTGACCCTAACCACTCTGGACCACGCTCATACCAAGCCCAGACCGACCCCAAGCTCCAAAACCGAAGCTCCACCAGCAATAGCATAATATGGCCGAGAAACCCACCTACCTTGGACTCCACGTTTCTGTTGATAGGACCTAACCAACCACACCAGACCTTGAACCAGACCCTTGTGCCCCTTCTTAGGACCCTAAGGACCTAACCTAGCCCAGCCCCAAAGCCCCGGGCCGAGCCACAGCCCCTGCACAAATTGTTGTACCCTGCGCTACACTTTTGCGGCAACTCTTGCTAGGACTCCTCCCCAGCCCATGGTCTCGAGTCCTAGCGTGGCTAGGACTCTTCCCTTGACTCAACCATGTCCCTGGCCAGCCAAGCCAAACCTTTAATTCCCTAAAACCGTAACCTCATCCCCACCATGACAACAACTTGCTACCAACTTTTATTCCTCATCGTGTGCAGTGTTTTATGTGTGTCCAAGACCCTTTAAAACATGTAAAAACATGCCCCTTTTTAATCCTATACATGGCAGCCCCTTCATACACACTTGTATCATGATTTTGGATCAAAACCACATGTTTTAAAATTCATGTTTGCATAAAAACGAAAATACATCCCCAAGTGCAACTTATTTTCCATGCAATCCAATTTTAAATAAATACTATGGTGTGAATGATGAGTAAAAGGGAGAATATGGCGTGCATTTTCGTAATTTACGCACGAATAAACGTTGACGATTGCGAAGAACGGGGCAAGACCTTGGCTTGAATTTTCTTGGCAAATTTTGAAGCTTTCCTTGTTATAATTTTGTGTGCCGTGAGTTTGAGTAAAAGGAGAGTTTGGAGAGAATTTGATTGCTGAAATTCTGAAGTGTCGCGGGTTAATGAGGGTTTGGGGTGGGGTTTTGTATAATTTATACTCTAATTAATCCCTTAAGCAAGCTTAGGCCTATTAAGAAGGTAATTACGCCCATTAGTACTTAATTGAAATATAAAAAGATTTAAAAATAATTTTGCTTAAATAAGTTTGTGAATTTATTAGCCGGGTTGCCCATAAGTTCGTATTTTTGTTGAAAATCCAACACCGATAAAAATTACGTCCCTGGTGTATAAAATCACCTAAAAACTCCTTATTTTCAAAAATAATAAAAAGAATAACCCTTATTTTAAATAATTTTTTAATAAAAACATTTCACATTTTTCAGCCATTTGTCTTCGTTCGTCGATCGCAACTCGAATAACCTTTTAAAAATACATTTTAATGCAACCATGAAGAAAATATATTTGAAACATGTAAATATGCACAACATAATTAATTCATGCAATTAAAACTTTTAATTAAAATACAAGAGAATTTAATAATTTCATGCATGTGGTTTGCGTGGACCTTTCAATTTTTGGGGCGTCACAAGTACCATCACCTGAAGTGTTGTACAAGAACTTCTAAAGCGTACAAGATCACTTCTCTTCTTACTGTGTTTTCCGAGTGGACATAGGTTATTTTCAAGGTAAATCCAACATATTCATCTATATTTTGATGAAAGTACATATCATATGTTATAAGGTACATAACACAATAAATCGGGTATACATATGTTAAAATCAGGTATACATGTACATTAATCGAGTACTAAAATTCATGTTATATGTCAATTTCATGAATTTTATACATCTTCAACTGGAGTACTCGATTTATGTAAAAGTATACCTGATTTTAAAACATGTATACCCGATTTATTGTGAATTGTGCTCTATTATTTAATATATATACTCAATCAGACATTTTATGGTCTTCGAAATTGACATAATAACAACTTGACCCAGATAATGACTTAGTGATCCTAGCATAAATATATGACTACTCTACGTTGTGCTGGATTGACTAGTCATTGTACTCGATTCATGTGTTCATTGTACTCAATTTATGGGTACACTGTACTAAATACATATGTACATTGTAATCAATTCATTTGTATATTGTGGTCAACATGACCCGTTCCAGAATCACCTACTAATCAAAAACTAAGCATGCAACTTAACTTAATTAAAAACAATCAGAGATAACAGCGGAACATACCAACAAATGATAGTTATACACCCAATCGAAATAGAATAGTACTGAAAACTAAACCAACCAGCTACTCAACGTCCTCCTCCTGCTCCTCCTGAGCTGTCCAACCTGAGGCCTGCCCCGTGGGAATGGGGTGTCCAAGAATAAACAAAACCGAGGACGTGAGCGATAAGAACGCCCAGTACAAAAGTATGAGTATACAGACCTATATGAAATGCACATGCTATGATCATGATACCGGGGTAGTCAAGAAACAGGAGTCACAAAAGGATCTCAACAATGCTCAGTCTAGAGGCGCCAAGTGGATAGTGCCGCGCGGTCCAACCTCTGGGTCACTGCATCCACTACAAGACAGACGTGGACCTAAAAATGTCCCGGACCACCGAAGCCCTCCCGACCCGTCGGCCACTGTGTACTCTCGGTGTCCATGCGTCCACAAGACAGGGCTGAGCGGCCCCAAGATATAGCTTATCTCGAAAGAGATACAGCTCAACAGTAAAGGCTATCTCGAAGGAGGTACGGCTCAACATGAAATGCAACGTGCAGTAATAAACGTGACATAATAGCATGCATCATATGACATATATCAATGCACCACATAATCATGCAACACATATAAGAATGTATACTCAACCAGGATATCTCGGATAGTACTTTCGTACCTCTAACACAGCAAGCCTAGCCTTACGCAACACCGCTAATCAGGTCTAGCACAAGCCTACGCATCAAAAGCATACTCAATCAATACTACCATGCTAGACTAGCAAAACCAGCACTCCCTAGTACTACCAAAGGTTTAGGGTTTACCTTCGTCCGTCGACAGCCCTTTGATGTCGATTGCCTTGAAACTCAGGCGCCGCTACGCTACTACTCCTGGCAGCTCTTGGCTATCGCTCGACCAACAACTAACCCTAGAAACCTTCCAAACTCTCCAAAATGAGAGAAAACTCAAGAAATTGGCAAGTCACAAATGAGAAATCCGAGCACTATTTATAGGCCATGTTCGGATCCTCCGAACAAGACTTCGGAACGTCCGAACGCTACGTGTCCATTGGCTCTTGACAGCTCATGATCGGATCCTCCGATCATACACTTCGGACCGTCCGAACATGCACGTGTCCAGCTGCTCTTGACACCTCATGATCGGATCCACCTAACCCACTTCGGACCTTCCGAACTCTTCGGTGCTTCCGAACCATCTTCGGTCCGTCCGATCATGACTCGGTCAAAATTACACCTTAAACCTTCTTAATCACCATTACTCCGTTAATTACCCAATTTGGAATTCGGGCTACTACATATTCATCTATTGTACTCAATTAGATATTTTACGTACCTCAGAATTGACACACTACAACTCTAGATAATATTATATCTTGGTGAACGATGGAAGAAATATTGTACTCAATAAACGTTTAAATCATCCTGGATTATGTTACTTATATACTCAATCGGGCATTTTTATGTACTTTGAAATTGACAAAATACAAGAACTTCACCCAGATAATGACTTGGTGATCCTAGCATGAATAGATTAAATACTCTACGTTGTGCTGGATTGATAGGTCATTGTACTCGATTCATGTGTTCATTGTACTCAATTTATGGGTACACTGTACTCAATACATATGTACATTGTAATCAATTCATGTGTATACTGTGCGCAATTTGTGTGTACATTGTCGCCGATTAGTTAAATACTATTGTGTGTTTACTAATGTATGACTAAATATTAGACTAGTTACATATACTCGATTATTTAACATTTGTACTCATAGTTACACATAATATACCCAATAAAGCAATTTTTGTACTCAATTTTCTCTACTAAATTGATATGTACCATTTAAAATACCATGTAAACCAAACTCTGAAAAGTGAATAAATGAACACCAAACTTTCCCAGAAACAAATAAATTTTAATAGAAATAGATATTAAAGTGCGTAACAACTAACACAAACACGCTAATAATCAATTGTGTGTCTTCATTACATAATTTAAACCAACAATTAAACATAGACTTGAAATTTTCAAACTCTAGTACTACTGTAACTTCTTAACCATCAGAATAGTGAGGAGTAATTATTTACTCAAACTTGTTGTTCAACAATCCATTTTCATCAGATAATATTGTGGCTGCCAAACGTTCTCGATAGGTGTCCATCTTTACATCCTGTGCGTAGCTCCATATCTCATCTGTGGCACGGGCTAGACACTCCAACCACATGCATGCATAAACGCCACAATCGAGGGTTTCACCTTGTTGACGACAAGGTTCTCTTAACACTGGCTCACTTACAAGGTCGAATCCACATAAGTGACGTATGGAACCAGCCAAAAACTTTGTCTGCAACAAACAATACTTTCAAAATTTAATCTTAATTTGTATTTACATAAACTTTGAACATTTCAAAGTAAACTTACATAAACTTTGGCTTTCCCAACTGAGAATGAATCATGCTTGGAGTTCCACAGTTTAAATATCCCTTCATCTCTTTTGTAGACAAACAAAAACCAATGCCACCTATCATTCATAGGGAAAATGATGTATCTGCATCTTCTAAATAATTCTCAGTCTTGCAGTAGCATAGTGAAAGAAAAGCTCCATAATCATCTCGATTTACCATCGATCTTTTCCCATGTTGTTCCAATTTCGTAAGGACTTCTTTCTACACATTCAAGAACACATATACTCATTTATCTAAGTATAGTAAAACGAAAAAAAAAACGCAAAACTCAGACTGTTAAGAACCTGCACCATTGTGTCCATGCAATAAATCTCAAATCCATGTTGCAAACTTTGCTTTTGCATAATTTTCATGTAAACATTAATTATCTCAGACTCAACCGGATCACCAAAAAGAAAATGACATAATATCGGTCCACTTAAACTCATAACCGTATCTTGCCAAACGACAACACTACAAAATAGAAAATTCAATTTCATTAAAAAAATTAGGACACATTATTACGAAAATAAGAAGAAGAAACATACGGAAGATCAACGTACTCCAACTCTTTTCTAGCAAAAAATTTTGTCACCAATTTTCTCTCTTTATCATCAGCTTCTTCATGTCCACAAAAATCTGATCTACCTTGAAACTCATCCATGGCAACCTTGCCAGGAGTATTGCCTTTCTTCTCAACATATATAACTTCCTGTCCAAAAGCGGCGATATATTCAACAATATAACAGAAAATCCAAACATCAATAACAACAATAGTACTGAAAAACAGAAAAACTAAATTAAACTTAATACAATCGATTTGGAAATAATTGACACTTCATTTACCTGTTTTGTCACCTTCCTCTTACGTCTTGGTGTTGAGCTAGGTGGAGTCACAAACATGGAACCTTTTTTTTTCTTCACACGATCATCCCTAGCCCTCACATGATCCGCAATTGAAGATTGAGAAATAGTTTTCTTCTCCACTTCAGAAGTAGCAACAAAACTACCACCAATGTTCTCATCAACCGAATCATTCAAAGAATGAGATTTATCTAACTCTTTCTTTTCTCTAGCCAAATCAGAAACAACTGAATGTACCACTATGTCAACAAAATCACCAAAGTTAGCTCTTGCATCATTTGGTGACTCAAAATTCATCTTTTCTTATGTTTTATCAACATTTTCCTCAAATTCAACAACATTGTCACGTTTATCCACCACAGATCTTTTTCCCTTCATTCTACGTCGAACCTTTTCACCCTCTAATTCAGCACATCTCTTAATCCGTATCTTTAAATCCTTCATTTGTTTCATGACAAGTTTCTCAAAACGTTTTACTTCTGATCTATTCGTTTCTTGCTTTAAAACAAGATTCATGTCCACTAACAACTTCTCCTCCTCACAAAATGGATGTATCGACAGAACCTATTCACAAATAAAAATAAATACAACTGTCAATCAACTAAACATTAATTTTGCACAACTAGATTAATAAAATAAAATAATTATAAGTACCTGAGTTGAATCTATGTGTTTCAACAATGTTTCAGTGCTAGCTTCATTTAGTGGGATCTTGCTTTTCTCCCAACAAAACAACCGAGGTAAACATTTAAATCACGCCTTACTTCTAAAACTGGGACTGTCTCATATAACCAAGCCTAAAACAAAAAATATAATAAAATTTAATGACAAATACTAAGATCATAATTAGTAAAGTTGAATACTAACCATCAATCCAACCGTGCATCCATCAACATAATGTTTTTTTTCCGATCTGACATATTTCTTGATATAAAAATCGGAAGGAGCATGTTAGGATCGGGAAAGAGTTTAGATGGGGGGGGAGGGTGAATGAACTCTTTCAAAATTTTATTTGTTTTCGAATTTTCTCTATCAACCGTTTTTAGGCGGTTGAAAAATATTTTCTCAAACGGTTGAAAACTTGAACTACTAGATGTGGGGAAAACGGTTCAGAGTATTTCAATGACCAATAAAATCAGTGACACCCTTAACAACGATAAGTGACTGAGAAATATTAAAGCATGCTAGAGATAGATGACAAAGGATTTTATGGATGTTTGGAGATTGAATACTCCTACGTCACCCCTTCTTCCTTTGCTAGGAAGGATTCCAATAAAAGACTTTGACTTTACAAAATGTTTGTAACAGTCCGATCCAACCAGGACTTATCACACCGCCTGTATTGGAACTTTTAGTGATCACTTTACACTTCTGGATATTAAGAACCCTCAGTTCTCCAGACACCACAAATTTATTCAAGTAACCACCAGGTTACTGATATGAAACCGTAGTTTGTTTGAGTAGCATGAAAAGATCCTTGAATGATCAAATATGTTTCTGTTGAACAATATGCAGAGAGAGCGAAGATGACTATTGACTATAATTGTGCTCTGAGATTTTTGAAGGCAAGCACAATGATCTTTTGGATTTCTGTATAAGCTGTATTGCTTCCCTTGCCTTTTAGCTTGCAACCCTCTCAGTTGATATAGCCGAATGACTTAACGGTCGGAAAGGACAGTTAACGTAAACCTGAGCTTCTGAATCAGATGAGTCACTTTCATCTTTATGAGCAATAAATGTGTGCATTAAATCTTCTTTTTACTCATCATAAATCTTAAGCTCTTTCCTTGAGGATTTCTTCTTAAGGCAACTCTTCCCTTAGTATCAGAATACGAAGTCTATTTTTGAGCTTCCTTTCTGGGATAGAGAGATAAATGCATATCATTCTTGGAATTGATGTGTAATCGTTGACTTCAAGGAGTTTTGAATGCATTCAATCGGTCAGAGAATGTCTTTTAGTAATAAGTGATTCTCTTAAATGAACCGGTTCTCTTTTTCCGAAGTCTGAAGAATCAGCAGTCGAAAATAACCGGTTGAGAGCGGTTGGGCTAATTGGAATTCCAGCCGCGGTTGATTTTGATTTTTCATACACCAAAATTCTTGAAACCCTAGTTTCATTTCTTAACAATTTCCCCCTTTTTGTTGATGACAAAACTGAGCCGAAATTTTGTTTATCAGAACTAAGAAACCAGAGATTTTTATTAATAAGAGCCAAGGAACCAGAAATTATTTTATATAGAAAGTCCTGAACTCTATTCCCTGGCTTTAGCCTTGTCTTCCTTTTTCTTCAGGACTGCTAATTCTTCTTGAATTTTCTTTTCCTGCTCTCTTTCCCCTTTTTTGACATCACCATGAACAAGAAATTCCATAATTTCTGTAAGTTGAGTACCTTAAGCATCCATTCGTTGTTCAAGACGAGTGATTTGTGCCGAAAGACCAAGGCACATATTGATATGAGCCGTATGATGATGATCCTGTCGGTGGGAAGTTCTTGTGGTCATGGCATCAAAGTCTTTGGTCATGGTACATTTGATAGAGTGAAAGTCTTCTTTCAGATCAAACTGTTTGCAATTTAGAGCGAGGATAGATTGATCCATATTTTCAAGGCGGTTCAGAAGTTGTTGTTTGAAGTTTTCGTCGACAAATTCTTCCTCCTCAGATGCTACCAGTTCAGCAAGTTGGTCAGCCTTGAAAGCAATTAATTTTGAGGAAGTTTCTTTGTCAGTAGATGGAGTAGATCCAGTCTCATGAGGTTCCGCCGTGATACTCTCAATAAATTGATCAATATCCTCATTTGAGACGAAAGAATTTGAACCGATTATCTTTGATTCCTCTCGTTTTTCGATTTGATGATTGGGTGAGGGAGGTATTGACAAGATGGGTATCCCAGCTTCCTGTACTTTCTTTGAAGGAGATTTGAGCTGCTCTTGTAAAACGGTCGGGGTATCATCCGTAATGTGTTCTTGCGAAGAGATAAAGGGTTCTTGAAATGATTTAGCCGCATCAAAATCAGAAAGAAACTGTTCTGCCTCAACAACTGAAAGAGATGGAGCTTTGTTTGAGTCATCAGGAGGTGGAGAGACAGATGCGCCCCGGGCATAAAGTGGTGGAGAGACAACTAAGAGAGCCGAAACATCCTGACAGCATTGTTGTTCAGCACTTGGAGGATCTGCCATCATTTGTTTTTCAGAGGGTGTGTGAGCGGGCGCTTGATGAGTGTGTTGGTCGATTTCAAGAAGAGTTTCAAGTGAGGATGCTTTATCATGCGCATCGGATGAATGGTCTTGACCCTCGAAGGAAGCTTGTAGTTTTTCTGAGTGTGGAATATTCTGAATAAAATCTAACTCCTTCTTAGCTGTTTTGGTAGTTTCTGGTGAAGAGGGTTTAAAGTTAGTGCTAGAAATGGACAAAGAGGCCTTTTGAGTGGCAATGCGGTCAACTGATGCAGAGCTAAGATCGTCATTAATATCCATCAAAGAGTAAAATTTACTCTGTTCAGCAATATCTGGAAGATTGAGCTCCTATCGCATGTGAGCGACTGACATAGCTAAGGACAAGGCGTCCATTTCAAGTTGAGATATGACTGCAGAATCATCCTTGGCAGTAGGACATGTAGAGTCAAAATTTTTCCTTTTCAGCTGTATAAGGATTCGAAGAGTGCTTTGTTTCATTTGAAGCTCCAGAAAGTCGCGTCTTTGAAGAGCGGTTTGAATGTTTGTCGTTTCAGCCCATTCTAAAATGGACCGTTCAAGCTATGCCGCTGCCTGTATCTTCCCGGTTTGAAGGAGCAAATCAAAAGTGACAGCAGTGCGATATTGAACCCATTTGTCAAACATCTTTATTTTTGTCTGAACAACTTCATTGACACGCTGACTTGTAAGGATGATAGCCGTATGAACTGCATTGTTTTGTGGAGGACTATCAGTCATCACCTGTTTGTCCTTATCGGAGGAGAGAATAATAGGAACTCCTGAATAGGAGGATTGGATGTTGGGTTCTGTAATTTGAATTTCTTTCAGCTTGGCGACAGATACTGTAGGGAGAGGAGCAGGGATGAGCGGTGCAGAAATATGCTTGATCAGCTTAATCTTTGTTGGGTGTGCGGTTCTTCGTTTCTTGAAAACCTGAGCAACTGGAACATCGTCTTTGGACTCATCATCAGAGCTTGTTTGAATAACCAGTCTTCTTTTGGCTTCTTCGGAAGTAGAGACACTCTGTTTCTTTTGTTTCACATACTCAACACCAATTTTTGTTTTGACAGGGACGAATTCTTCATCTGTCGGTTTGTTTTTCTAAATGAATTTGTCAACCGATACCCAGGAAAATAGTTTTTTTTTCCAACCTCAATCATGTCAACCGGTTGGACTCCTGCTTTGATCAACATGTGGCATATTTGAATTGCGAAACCGTGAGATTGATTTTCTTTCTTAATCATGGCTACCAGTATTTTGAAGAGAATATCAGACTAGTTGATTTCGAGATTTGAGGAGAGGGTGGCCATAACAAGGAATTTCTCCAAAGTAATTTTATCATATGCACCAGATTTTGCAAGAATTCCTTTTGCCACAATATCGGCTAACAGTCGAAATTCGATCTTTAAATCTCGCTTCTGGCATGTTGGGTAAGAGATAGGAGAATCAGTAAGTGAGAAGTTTCTTCGCCAAATGTCAATGTTGCCATACGGTAGTGTAGAGAAGTCAGTCATGCCATTCGTTGGTAAGCTAAACAATTCAGCAAACACTTTCTGGATGAAGATAAGTTGTTTGTTTTGAACCGAGCAAAGAATTTCTCCGTTCTTCATGTGAGCAGAATCAAAGAATTCTTTCAGTAAGGTATCAGAGTAGTTGTAGCTGCAGCCCAAAAAAGTGCGAAGTCCAGATTCTTCTATTGATCGGAACATAGCCTTCATAGACTTGTTGGGGCATCGTGAAGATGGATGGGAAGTTGATGGCTACTGTATTTTGTGCAATGGAGGCAGCCATTTGTCTTGAATTTGCAAAGAACTTTGTTTGCTTGTGCCTGCAGAGTGAGCTTACCGAGAACGATGAAGTAAATGAGGGTATGTATGTCCGGTTCAAGAGTGCACTAGTTAGTCCATGTGGAGGACTGTTAGTAGAGGATTTTTTAAAAATATTTGAAAATTTGGACGGCGGTAAAATGAGTATTTTTAAATTTGAAGGATAAAATCGTCATTTCATAAATGCAGTCAAAGAGTTGGAGTGTTTTTTACGAAAATGACGTGGATGCATTATGTCCACAGAATTTGAACCGGCTGATTGATGTGATTAGGAAGGGACTGGTTAAAGAAGATAATAATTATTCTTAACCACTGTTCCCCCTAAATTCGTGCATGAATGATAATGAACCGTCGGTTGCTTCTGATAGAGCGCTTCACATTTCCCACCACAGTCATGATGAATTTAAACTTTTGGCGTTCGATTTTCACCTATAAATACAAGCAGCTATGTTATCAATAAAATCAAAGAGGAGAAATGGAGAGAGAGATAACAGCCCTAACTTAGCCGAAGAGTTCATGAGTTCTATGGTGGCTTCTTGTAAAATGGCTATTGAGGATCGAGTGATGAAGAAAACGCTGGCCATGTGGGAAAAAGTTCAGAGACTCCAGTCCATTTCTGAATACGGACGAGCTGCTTCCTCCAGAGAGATTTTGGCACTGAGAAGATATCGACGACGTCTTCGTGTGGCTGATAATGTTAGAGTCTTTTCTGACAATGGCGTTTATCTTCTCATGCTGTTGAAGGAGAGGAGGGCTTTGAGAAAGATAGCCTTCTTAGAGGAGTTTGCACGTATTTCTATCGGAGGACTGAGCCGCTGGTTTACAGTTTGGAGGTTGAAAGTAGATAGGGAGATTGAGAGTGTGCGTTCCCGCCTCTGTTGATGTACTGCCCCCGCCTCTTATTTTGTACTGCCCCCGCCGTTGATGATGAATTTATTTTGTATTACTGATGGTTTCTTGCCTCTTTTTTTTTTATATTTCCTGCAAAATTACACTGAGCATACACAAGAAATAATCATATCATGATAAGTCAATCAAACCAAGCATATTACGAAAATAAGAGAATTTAGCCTCGGCTAGTGGTTTAATTTAGACATGTCTATTTGATCAAAAAATCTAGCCATGGTATTAGACGCAAAATATTTAATTGCACTGGCCACAACAATAAACGGGAAAATACATAATCACATAAAAATTGAATTGTGCATAAGACAAGGAATTTGGAACAACAGCTTCGAAATCAAGCACAACTACTAATTTTTGAATTTAATCAAAATTTCTTAAATATTAACAGTACAACTAAAAAATTCGAATGAATAACAATTTCAAGAACAAAGCCTATAAATTGGGGAAAAAAGGTTGTCAATAACCTAAGACAAACAATAACAATTTCAAAAACATAAAAAAGTTTCCACAATTAACAAACCCTAGACATTGAGGAAATTGTGGTCCTCGTTCGTACCTTGCTTGGATTTCACGTTCGTACCTTGCTTGGATTTCTTCTTATTTCTAGTTCTTCGACATTTATTCGAGGTGCTAGCTTCTGCAGATTTGTTTGTCGCCTTTTTTCCCCCCATTTGCTGCGTCTCAGTTGAAGCTTTCCTTCTTTATCAGTCGGTCGAAGCACCTCTGTAGAAGAAGGGAGAGTTGAAGCTTTCCCTCTTTATCACTCGGTCGAAGCACCTCTGTAAAAGAAGGTAGAGAAGATATAATACAATAATAAATTAATAGTATCAGCAAAATAGTATAAGTAGGAAGGTAGTAATGAGTTTTAATAAAATATGAGGGTAATTCGGTATTTTCCCCCTCATTGGGGAGTTTAAACATACAAATACAATTTTTCAGACATTGAATACAAATATATTAACTAGTGGGTACTGACCGTAAAGTTCAGTACTCCAATAGGAATTTATGAGGAATTTGTCGATAAAAAACGTATAATATTCAATAAATTTTTTTGGATAATATTTTTTCTCAGACTCTACTTGTTCAATGTGATAAATTAATAAGATAATCTTTTGGGGTGTTATGATCCTAAGGCCATCGACACTGGGATGTTAAATTGGCATTATAATATCTCTCCATTGTGAGTGTGCATTAAAATGTCCACTCACACTCACAAGAGAGAGAAGAACGAACGTCTTTCTCTCTAATTTTTTAATTTTATTTTGGGCCCCACACATTGCATCATCTCTTATTTTTTTAGGTTTCTTTTGGATTTTTTTATTATTTTTTAACTTTTTAAATTAATATTTTTTTCATTTCTATTTTATTTTTTTAGGTTTCTTTTGGATTTTTTTATTATTTTTTAACCTTTTAAATTTAAATTAATCATTTTTTTGAAATGTAAGATTATTAAAATTATTTTTTAAAATGTAAGATTATTTTTAAAAATTATAATAATGATTTAAATATTGTAAAACATATTTATTTAATATGAAAAAAATTTAAGATGAGTGAGTGGCATGTGAGACTCATAAATAGTGAGTTTTAATGAAAAAAATCCAAAATCAGTGATCACTTCTAATTGTGGTTAATTTATATATGTAAATCGATACATATAATATCAACTATGATGTAATATTTTGTCAGTGTGCTAAAAATAAATATTATGTTACTTAGATACGATGTCAGTGCATGTAGATATATTTCAAAAATATATAGCTAAAAATTGCAATTAGTTATTTCACATTATTTCTTTTTACTAATAATCTTACAAATCTTTGTTTAGACTGTAAAAAAAAATAATAAGAATCAAAACACACAAAAAATATGAGAAAAGTACTAGTGCGTGTATAATAACTAAATTTATAAAAATAAATAAATAAATAAATAAACTGGCCAACATAATTCATTAGTCCATATTCAGATACAGTGACTGTGATGCAATAGACCCAAAGTACTCAATCTTCATATTTCGAGGTCAGTTTAGGGATTGTTGTAAGTTACTAACAATTCTCAATCCGGAAACGTCTAAAAAAAGACAAAAACTTGTGTGAAACGGTCTCACGATCCGTATTTTGTGAAACAGATATCTTATTTGGGTCATCCATGAAAATTTATTACTTTTTATGCTAAGAGTATTACTTTTTATTGTGAATATAAGTAGGATTGACATGTCTCACAGATAAAGATTCGTGAGTTCGTTTCACAGATCTACTCCTAAAAAAACTGTAATCAACATCAGCTTGCCTTTATTTCATTTACTACTCAATTTTTTCATAAAAATTTAAATTTTATAAAATTATTAGTTTGTCACAATCGAAACCCTAATTCTTAGAAAATCTCAATGGTAAGGTAAAGAAACAAACATAATCAATGAACAAGATTAAAAAATTCAACCAATAATAATACATATATATATAATCGATTTTTTTAAAACAAAACCCTAAATCAAAAGTTCTACAGAAATATCGGAACCCAAAATTAGTACACTATAACCCATGCATTTATTTAAATTCTTTAATTATTTATTAGTTTAAAATGATTTTAGCGATGCATGATTTATGAATTTGTATTATTTTAAATTATTTATGTTTTTGTGATGTACGTTAAATTATTTTCTTGAGTTTCATGTCCAGGCGCTTATTCGATGCGGGATCAGAGAAATGAGACCGGCGACGATTTGTGCGATTTGTAAAATGTGGTATTTTCTTTCCAGTCGAGAAGGTGACATTTTAATTGATTTATGAAGTTTTAAGCATTTTAAAACCTAATTTAATTATTAGGTGATTTTTAAGATTTTTAAACTTTTAAAGTTTATCAATTGTGTATTTTATTTTAATTAGAGGATTTTTTGTAAAGCTAGTGTGGGTTAACATTTTAATTAACATTTTTAATTGTTAATTAAGCAAATAATTACCCCTAATTATAACACACACATACGTTAACACTTCAACACACACACGTCCATCGGTTTTCTTTTACACACACACACACACACATTGTTTACTTTTCTTTTTGTAGATTAGCTAGGGTTCCAATCTTTTCCCCAGCAGCCACCCCTGCTTCGATTTCTTTCAGCAAAATAACGTTGATTTTAGCAGAAAAATCGCGCCGGAATTCGTCTCCGATCAACCCTTGCATCTTTCCACTTCGGTATCGTCGTTTTGTGAGTATAGCATACTTGGATTGACATGGAAATGTACTATCATGCAGTTGTTTAATTGCGATCCGAGGAAGAAATTTAACTATCCTACCATGTTCATTTCAAATTGCGATGACATGTACTCAATAAAGTTATCAACAAGTTTTTGTGATGAAGCACCGAAGATAATATCATCTACATAAACTTGACAAATCAAAATATCATGCTTCAGTTTTTGAATAAAGAGGGTTTTATCAACCTCACCTCGTTTAAAGCTCAAGTTGATCAAATAATCAACCAACCTACCATACCATGCTCGTGGAGCCTGTTTCACTCCATATAGAGCCTTCTTCAGCTTGTAGACATGGTCCATGTGATGTGGATTTTCAAATCTTTTTGGTTGACTTACATACATTTTTTCATTTAAAATTCTATTTAAAAAAGCACTCATTACATCCATTTATTACAATTTGATGCGCATGTGGCATGCTATGGCAAGCAACAATCGGACTGACTCAATTCTGGCTACAAGAGAGCAAATGTTTCATCAAAATCCACCCCCTCAACCTGTGTATACCCTTGAGCTACCAACCGAGCCTTGTTTCGAATGATGTTACCAGATTTATCAGTTTTATTTTTAAAAATCCGCTTTGTTCCAATAACATTGGTATTCGATGGTCTATGAACTAAATCTCAGATATCATTGCGCATGGATTGTTCAAGTTCTTCATGCATTGCGTTGAGCCAAAATTCGTCTTTTAGTGCAACATTAATGTTCTTAGGTTCAATGTGAGACACGAAACACTAGTGAATTACCTGGGAAAATGTGGATCTCATGCAGACTAATCCAATAATTATGCGGTAGTCCACTTTTTCATTCTTTCTTGTTTGCACCTCTTCATGTACTTCACCAATGATTTGTGATGATGGGTGATTCTTCTGAAACTTGCTGGAAATTTCTTTTTCACAATTGGTTCCTGCATCATCATCATCGTTATCATTTTCCACAGCTTCTATTCAGCTTAGTGGTGGTGTTGTGCTTGTGTTGCCTCACTGGTCTCAACATCAGACTTAACACCATTTCTGATCAGTGGCCATTTACATTCGGCAGTCCTTCAATATCATCCTTGGTTTTTCCTATAAGATATGCAAAATCATCGAACATAACATTAATTGATTCAATAGTTGTTCTAGTTCTCAAACTAGACACACGATAAGCTCGACTATTCATTGAGTAACCATGAAATAGGCATTTATCACTTTTGGAATCGAATTTTGCAAGATGTTCTCGATCATTTAAAACGTAGCAAACACAACCTAAGATATGAAAATATTTAAGGTTTGGTTTCTTTCCCGTGATGATTTCATAGGATGTCATGGTAGATCCACTCCTTAAAAATATACGGTTGGAATGTGACATGCCGTATTTAAATCTTTGACCCAAAAACGTTTTGACACATTCTTGGAACTTAGCATGACCCGAGCCATTTATTGAAGGGTTCGATTTTTTCTTTCAGCTATACTGTTTTACTGAGGGGTCTTCGGAGCTGAAAATTCATGAGTGATACCTTTCTCATAGCACAAAGAAGTCAAATGAGAATTTTCGAACTCCTTACCATGATCAGTTCTTATTTTAACAACCTTCACTTCATTCAAATTTGTTATTCCATCATGCAATTTCTTAAAGAGACCAAAAGTATCAGATTTTTCTCTAAGGAAACCTACCCAAGTAAAATGAGAAAAATCATCAACACAAACAAATGAATATTTCTTACTACCCAAACTCTCAACATCCATTGGACCCATCAGATCCATGTGTAAGAGTTCAAGGTACCGTGTTGTCCCAAAGTGTTGCAAAACCAGGAACGCAACACTGGTTTTTTTACCATTTTGACACGGTCCACAGGCATATGCATTACCTGAACTTAAATTGGGAATGCCTCTCACAACATCATACTTACACAGATTCTTCAGGGTTTTGAAGCTCGTGTGTGGGGACCCGGGCTCTAACTCTTTCGTTGGGATTTAAATGGATCATTAATATAAAAAGTGGGTCAAATTTTTGCTTTTACATTAACTCAAATGCATATAAACAAGCATCATATTTTTATTTAATTACAACATGAACACATAATATACATATCCCGTCTGGTATGTACTCAACAATCCAGTGTTCAACTACAGTACATAACAAAGTACAACTACTAGCCATCTGCTATGCCCGTGATCACCACGCTATATCTGTCTCTCATCCTCTGCGTGACCCAGATCCTGCCCCACATGTCGTCATGCACACATACAGACACAACAACAGTCGGAAAACCGGTGAGAACAAATCCCAGTATAAACTATGTATACATGCATATAATAAATTAAACATTAACATGCTATCATGAATGACATCATATGCACATGCAATGCAATGCGAATCAAACCATGTCTGGACTCGACTCGACTAGAACTCTAGGGATCCCGGTGTGAATAAGACGTCACTACCTACCCTCCAATCGGGGTAATGTACGTCTCATTCCTAGACTTCGGTCTGAGCTGTATCAACGGCGGCAATAAGAGTAATACCTACTCCTATGCTGAGATACACCGAAACGTCTAGCTATTTGACAATGCCTGTCAAAGACTCTCCTATCTTAGATGCAATGAATATCAATATGTAAACAAAGTATAATCATATTCATATCTGAATATCACACTGATCATACATGCTTGAATACAATTCTGAAATCAAAGCATAAACATGTTAAAAGATTGAATATAATACTATACACAATTCATAAACATGTTACAATATATCTAATAATACTAGTATGTGATTTTGGTTGGGAAACTCAAATAATATCTTATTTGAGTTACAACTCCCCAAACAAAACATGACTTATACCTTTCGTTGCACAATTGCTGTCGCTGTCACCAATACGAATATGAAATGGAAATGTTGATACACAATTTATCAATTTCTAATCTCAATCAACACATACCCACTTAAATACTTGATTTCGGTATCATTTCAACTGTACAATCTCCCTATTAAACAATCTATATCATTTCCCCCAATTCATAACTGAAAATGGTATAAATCTGGTACCAACACCAGTCAATTCAACTCTAAAATTCATAACAATTCTATATGGTGTCCGTTCTTAAATCCGTTTGTAATTATACGATGTCTAATATGTCAGAAACAACATATATGAATCATATCTGATTCCTGCAACATCATAATTTCAAGACATGCCAAAACATAGTAAAACTTACGTCCACGCGTAGCCTACAACGATAGGAACACGGTACCGAAGTCGGATTTCAAATCTAACGGACGGATTGCAAACTACCGGCGCAAGAATTTCTAAAAGCTTCACGGAGCTTTTCTATTCTTGTTTCTGATGAATTTTGAGGCAATTAACGTTTATATATTTCGCCCCTTGCATGCCAATGAAACGTGGCTTCCTTTGGCCAAATCTTGCTGGCGCTCGGGCGGTCGAATCTTACTGCCCGGGCGCGAGCTCGGCGCTCGGGCGGTAAGATTCTACCGCTCGGGCGCGGAAGGTTCTGTCCGAAATGCTAGACTCTGGCGCTCGGGCGGTCATAACTTACCGCCCGGGCGCCACACCTTCTGCCCGAACGTGATGCCATGGAACATTGGCGCTCGGGCGGTCACTTTCTACCGCCCGGGCGCCACTAGTTCTGCCCGAAATTGGTGAAATTCATATTCTTTATCCAATCTGGTCTCGTAGTGGCCCGTTTACAGTTATATCTATTTAATTCACTAATCTCATAGCAAATTACGATAATCAAATCCTCGGGCATTACATTTCTCCCCCTCTTAGATAAGAGTTCGTCCTCGAACTCATACATCATTCTATCATTGTAAGCATCAAAGTAATGACATCAAAGCTAGATTAATACTTACATCATTGGAATAATTCGGGGTGTTTCTGTCGCATATCTGTTTCTGTCTCCCATGTCGCTTCTTCGATGCCATGACGACTCCACTGAACTTTCACAAGTGGAATAATCTTCGTTCTGAGTTGCTTTTCTTTCCGATCAAGAATCTGTATCGGTGGTTCCACGTAGCTCAAAGTCTGATCAAGTTCAGCTTCGTCAGGTTGAATGACATGAGAAACATCTGGCATATATCTTCGCAACATTGATACATGAAACACGTCATGTATTCCGGATAGAGAAGGAGGAAGTGCTAGTCGATAAGCTCGATCGCCAATCTTCTCAAGAATCTCGTAAGGACCAATGTATCGAGGAGATAGTTTCCCGCGTTTGCCAAATCTGACAACGCCTCTGAATGGGGAAATTTTCAAGAATACTCTGTCTCCCTGCTCGAATACCAACGGTCTACGTCTGACATTGGCGTATTTGGCTTGCTTATCCTGTGCTGTCTTCATTCTCTTCTGAATGATCTTTACCTTCTCGGTCATGTCACGAATCATATCCGGCCCAAGTTCTGGTACCTCTGAGATGTCATCCCAGTACAGCGGAGATCTGCACTTCTTACCATATAAAGCTTCAAACGGTGCCATCTCAATACTCGTCTGATAGCTATTATTGTAAGAGAATTCGCAAAGAGGTAGGGAATCTTGCCAACTAGTGCCAAAATCTAGCACTACGGATCGCAACATATCCTCTAGTGTCTGGATAGTCCGCTCTGACTGTCCGTCTGTCTGAGGATGGTAAGCAGTGCTAAGGTGTAAGGTCGTACCTAAAGCCTGCTGTAAACTGTGCCAAAAGTGCGAAGTGAATCGTGGATCACGATCTGAGACGATAGACTTCGGCACACCATGTAATCTGACTACCTCTCGAACATATATCTCCGCCATCTGATCATGCCAATACATCATTCTATA
The DNA here is from genome assembly GCF_022965805.1 of Primulina eburnea. Lineage (NCBI taxonomy): Eukaryota > Viridiplantae > Streptophyta > Magnoliopsida > Lamiales > Gesneriaceae > Primulina > Primulina eburnea. The sequence continues at coordinate 14,863,631 of NC_133112.1, read as the reverse complement.
CGGAATGAAACAAGCTGATTTGGTCAATCTGTCAATAATGACCCAAATCGAATCACAGCCACGGGAAGATCGAGGTAACTTCGTCACAAAATCCATGGAAATGTGGTCCCATTTCCATTCTGGAATAGATAAACTCTGAAGTAAACCCCCAGGCTTCTTCCTCTCAGCTTTCACCTGTTGGCAGTTCAAACACTTAGACACAAATTCGGCAATGTCTGACTTCATTTGCTTCCACCAGAACTGTGTCTTCAAGTCATTATACATCTTTCTGCCACCAGGATGAATGCTGAACCCACTACAATGTGCCTCTGTCAGAATCCGCTGTCTCAAATCTGCAACATCTGGCACAACTAGACGGTTATTCACGTACAACACATGATCTCGTACCTGATATTCTGATACATGCCCTGATCTGACCATTTGGATCGATTTCTGCACATTCTGATCGGCTCTTTGTGCTTCCTTGATCCTCATAATCAAATTGGGCTCAACTTGGATCGTAAAAAGTCGTAGTGGCTTACTATCTGTATCAAATTCTAATCCAGAGAAACAGCAATTTTCAACTAACATGTTAACACCTATCGTCGATAAGGATAGGGAACAAACCTTTCGACTCAAGGCATCTGCCGCTGCATTTGACTTCCCTGGATAATATTTGATCTCGCAATCAAAGTCCTTTAACAGATCAAGCCATCTATGCTGCCTCATGTTCAATTCCGACTGAGAGAACAAGTACTTTAGGCTTTTATGGTCTGAATAGATCTCGAATTTCTCTCCATAAAGATAATGACGCCAGATCTTGAGTGCAAATACGATAGCCGCCAATTCAAGATCATGAATGGGGTATCGAGTCTCGTGAGTCTTCAACTGTCTCGAGGCATATGCGACCACATGACCTCGCTGCATAAGAATACATCCCAAACCTCTGTGAGAGGCATCACAATATACAACGAAATTACCCGTACCTGAAGGAATCATCAAGACAGGTGCACTGGTCAGCCTCTTCTTTAATTCCAAGAAGCTCGACTCACACTCCTCAGACCATAAGAATGGCGCATTCTTCTGGGTCAATTGTGTGATTGGCTTGGCAATATGGGAGAAATCTTGGATGAATCGTCTATAGTATCCTGCTAGACCCATGAAACTGCGTATTTCGGGAACAGAAGTCGGTCTTGACCAACTGATCACAGCTTCCACTTTACTTGGATCTACAGAAATACCATCTCCCGATATGATATGTCCCAAAAAGACAACTCGATTCAACCAGAATTCACACTTTGACAATTTGGCATACAATCTCTCATTTCTCAGTGTCTGCAACACAATTCTGAGATGTTATGCATGCTCATTCTTGTTCTTAGAATACACCAGAATATTATCGATAAAGACAATAACAAAATCGTCCAAATACCTCTGAAAGATTTGATTCATCAATCCCATAAATACCGCCGGAGCATTTGTTAAACCAAAAGGCATAACAATAAATTCGTAATGCCCATACCTGGTTCGAAATGCTGTCTTCGGTATGTCTACATCTCGAACTCTGAGCTGATGATATCCGGATCGCAAATCAATCTTCGAATACACAGAGGATCCCTGCAACTGATCAAATAGGTCATCGATCCTAGGCAAAGGATATTTGTTCTTGATCGTTGCCTTATTCAATTGCCTGTAATCGATACACAACCGCATCGATCCATCTTTCTTTCGCACAAATAGCACTGGAGCGCCCCAAGGAGATACACTAGGTCTGATATATCCCTTGGCTAGAAGATCTTCCAACTGTGCCTTTAATTCTTTCAACTCTATCGGCGCCATCCTATAAGGAGCTCTCGAAATAGGAGTGGTACCTGGAATAAGATCGATACTAAAATCTACCTCTCGCATTGGAGGTAACCCTGGAATCTCCTCTGGAAACACATATGCAAATTCCCGGACTACTGGCAAATCTGCTAATGTCGGGCTAGATTTTTGTACATCTACAGCATACACAAGGAACCCATCTGCTCCTTTCTGTAACAACTTATTCATAGACAAAGCCGAAATCAAGGGAATCCGAGAACTGGAACCCTTTCCGTAGAATTTCCACTCGTCTGTCATTTCTGGTCTGAATCTGACAATCTTGTGAAAACAATCCACGGTGGCTCTGTACTTTGTTAACATGTCAATTCCAACAATACAATCAAAATCATCTAACCCGAGTACTATGCAGTCTAGATCAATTTCATGACCCTCAAACCGTAAGATGCAATGTCTAACCGTGGTCACAGCTATCAACCCACTTCCCAACGGAGAAGTAATAGACACAACATCTAACAACGACTCAATAGGCAAGGAATGCAATAATGCAAATCGTTCTGATATGAATGTATGCGATGCGCCCGTATCTATCAATATATAAGCAGGATAATCGTAAAGAGAACAGTTACCTGCAATGACATCATCTGGGGCATCTTGTGCTTGCTCCTCTGTCAACGCAAATACTTGAGCCTGTTGTCGGGTCAGCTGGCTCCCGGTCTGACCACCTCTGGCTCGAGGCTGGATCGGTGCAAGTGGCGGCTGAAATGAGTGAACAGATGAAACTTGCCTCTCAGGCTGAGTCACTGAGGCAGACGACCGTGCAGCCTGGAATCTCGATGCACCACTTTTCTGAGGACAGACCTTGGCATAATGTCCTTGTTGCTTGCATATGTTACATCTGCCCACTACACCCTGACACTGTTCCTGTGGCATGCTTACCTCCACACGTACTGCAATATCCACTCATCGCCTCTAAACCCTGGCCAAGACCTCTCTGTCTTGACCCGCTGGAGCTCGAAGAACTGCTCCCTGCCCTCTTAAACTGTTTGCCCTTTGCTTTCAATTGCTCTTTGCGTCCACTACTGCTACCACCACTTTCGAATCGAGGAGGATGTTGTGCTGGAGGTAGTGGCGGTCTCGGACTCGGAGCAACATATGGAACACTCCGTTGCCTAAGCAACCCTGCTTCTGCTCCTTTGGCACGGTTCAATGCTTCAGCGAAATTGTTAGGTCTCCCCGTATTAACCAATGTAAAGACATCAGGATTTAAGCCGTTTATAAACTGATCTGCCACGGCTTCATCACTACCTGAAACGTGAGGTGCAAAGCGAAGCAAAGAAGAAAATTTAGCAACATACTCTTCAATGTTCAATGGCCCTTGCCTCAGGTTTGCAAACTCAGCGTCCTTTGTCTTTACGGTAGGATATAGGAAAGAATCGCTGATAAAACTCGGTCTTGAACACTTTCCATGTAATCTCAGTGCCACGCTGTTCTAGTGCTCTTTTGATATTCAACCACCACTGTTTAGCAATGTCGTGCAGTTGATGGCCAATGAGCTTCACTCTCTTCTCATCACTGTACCCTAGAGACTCGAATAACATCTCAACATCCTCCAACCAGCTTTCACATTCGATTGCATTTTCTGTACCCTTGAGGGTCGGTGGTCGGAATGACTGGAATCGCTTCAATAGAGTCTCCATGGGCGTAGCAGTAACATCCATTGGATCTCCGGATGTGCTACCCTGTTCTGGCGCTGGTGGTCATACTGGCACAACTGCTCTTCTAGGAGGCATGTATCTAATAATCCAACTGATTAGAATACAAGATATACAACTGTCTCAGCCCTCCTCTAGTAAGTTACCTCTGATCTAGAATCGGTTCTGATTCAGTTTATTACACGCTGTAATCAATCAGATAATAAACAACATGTAATGATGGAAGCACTAAACATGCTAACACAGTATAAGCAAGGAAGATGACTCGATCTACCCCGCTCATTCTACTCTATCTCAATCTACAGAACCTAAGGCTCTGATACCACCTGTTGTGGGGACCCGGGCTCTAACTCTTTCGTTGGGATTTAAATGGATCATTAATATAAAAAGTGGGTCAAATTTTTGCTTTTACATTAACTCAAATGCATATAAACAAGCATCATATTTTTATTTAATTACAACATGAACACATAATATACATATCCCGTCTGGTACGTACTCAACAATCCAGTGTTCAACTACAGTACATAACAAAGTACAACTACTAGCCATCTGCTATGCCCGTGATCACCAGGCTATATCTGTCTCTCATCCTCTGCGTGACCCAGATCCTGCCCCACCTGTCGTCATGCACACATACAGACACAACAACAGCCGGAAAACCGGTGAGAACAAATCCCAGTATAAACATGTATACATGCATATAATAAATTAAACATGAACATGCTATCATGAATGACATCATATGCACATGCAATGCAATGCGAATCAAACCATGTCTGGACTCGACTCGACTAGAACTCTAGGGATCCCGGTGTGAATAAGACGTCACTACCTACCCTCCAATCGGGGTAATGTACGTCTCATTCCTAAACTTCGGTCTGAGCTGTATCAACGGCGGCAATAAGAGTAATACCTACTCCTATGCTGAGATACACCGAAACGTCTAGCTATTTGACAATGCCTGTCAAAGACTCTCCTATCTTAGATGCAATGAATATCAATATGTAAACAAAGTATAATCATATTCATATCTGAATATCACACTGATCATACATGCTTGAATACAATTCTGAAATCAAAGCATAAACATGTTAAAAGATTGAATATAATACTATACACAATTCATAAACATGTTACAATATATCTAATAATACTAGTATGTGATTTTGGTTGGGAAACTCAAATAATATCTTATTTGAGTTACATCTCCCCAAACAAAACATGACTTATACCTTTCGTTGCACAATTGCTGTCGCTGTCACCAATACGAATCTGAAATGGAAATGTTGATACACAATTTATCAATTTCTAATCTCAATCAACACATACCCACTTAAATACTTGATTTCGGTATCATTTCAACTGTACAATCTCCCTATTAAACAATCTATATCATTTCCCCCAATTCATAACTGAAAATTGTATAAATCTGGTACCAACACCAGTCAATTCAACTCTAAAATTCATAACAATTCTATACGGTGTCCGTTCTTAAATCCGTTTGTAATTATACGATGTCTAATATGTCAGAAACAACATATATGAATCATATCTGATTCCTGCAACATCATAATTTCAAGACATGCCAAAACATAGTAAAACTTACGTCCATGCGTAGCCTACAACGATAGGAACACGGTACCGAAGTCGGATTTCAAATCTAACGGACGGATTGCAAACTACCGGTGCAAGAATTTCTAAAAGCTTCACGGAGCTTTTCTATTATTGTTTCTGATGAATTATGAGGAAATTAACGTTTATATATTTCGCCCCTTGCATGCCAATGAAACGTGGCTTCCTTTGGCCAAATCTTGCTGGCGCTCGGGCGGTCGAATCTTACCGCCCGGGCGCGAGCTCGGCGCTCGGGCGGTAAGATTCTACCGCCCAGGTGCGGAAGGTTCTGTCCGAAATGCTAGACTCTGGCGCTCGGGCGGTCATAACTTACCGCCCGGGCGCCACACCTTCTGCCCGAACGTGATGCCATGGAACATTGGCGCTCGGGCGGTCACTTTCTACCGCTCGGGCGCCACTAGTTCTGCCCGAAATTGGTGAAATTCATATTCTTTATCCAATCTGGTCTCGTAGTGGCCCGTTTACAGTTATATCTATTTAATTCACTAATCTCATAGCAAATTACGATAATCAAATCCTCGGGCATTACATCGTGTGTCCCAATTTTTGATTCCATATGTTCAATTCACTAACCTTGGCACTTCGGCAATCATCACCTTCTCCCAATTGATAGCAATTGTCAGCAGACCGAGCACCTGATATTACACAAACATTGGCATCATGAAGAACTTCACAATTATTTTGTTGAACCTAACATGCAAATCATCATCATAGAGTTGACATATGCTTATTAAGTTCGAATTAAGTCCTTCAACGTGTAGAACATTGTGAAGTTCAGGAAGCTCATCAACATTCAAGGTTCCTTTTACTACAATTATTCCTTTGGCACCATGACCATAAGTTACACGCACACTTCTTACTTCAACATAATTCGTGAGGTGTTCTTTGGATCTTTTCATGTATCGTGAGCACCCACTGTCAAAGTATCACGAACCTGCAATGTTAGTTTTTAAAGAAGTGTAAATGACATTGCATGGAATAACAGTTTTGGGTACCCATATTTTCCTTGTGGAAGATTTCTTGACTGCGGGATTGTGCTTGGTATTTTGGAACACCTTGTGCAACACCTGATTTGACTGTCAATTTAGGTAGTCGTCTCTCAATTTGTAGCAGAAGGGCTTGACGTGCCCAGGCTTGTGACAGTAATGGCAGATAAACTGTCGTTTTCTTTGCTTTGGTTTAGAAGTTGACACTAGCATCTTGGTTTGTGACATCTTCACTAGAGAATCAACTTTCAAAAGATTTGAAGAAACTTTGATTTGTTTTGGCTTTTGTTTCGAGACTGGCTTTGGTGTTGGCAGATTCTACAAAGAATGGTGGTTGGCCATTAAAGGGGCCGAAGAGACTTCACTTCCCTTTACAAACATGGTTGATTTTGATCCGGAGTTGGAAGATTCACCATGTTCATATACTCTTTCAACATATCCAAGACCATCTCTGCTATCCTTTCCCATTGTTAAGATTGAGTCAAGCTTTGATGATGCAAACACGGATGGTCAAGCCCCAAGGAAAGCATGTGACCCTTTAGAGTTACCGAAGGGACCAATCACGAGGGGTCGACTGAAGAGGTTTAAGGAGGCATTGCAAGGGCTTATGAGCAATGAGGAAGGACTTACAAGCAAGGCGCAGAGTGCTGAAGGGTTTGTGGTGCATGGGAATAGGTGTGGGAGTCATAGGAACACCATTCAAGTGATGAACGAGGAAAATGGCAGAAACACTCTGCGCCCGAGCGGTCAAAAACTACCGCCCGAGCGCCAGACGTACTGTCAAGAGATGATTTCCAGAACCCTCGGCGCCCGAGCGGCCACATTCTACCACCCGAGCGCGAATAGTACAGAACCCTCGGTGCTCGAGCGGCAATATCCTACCGCTCGAGCGCGCCCTTTTGCGGGAAAAATATTTGTTTCCTATTTTAGAGTCCTAATTGTTTAGGTAACTATATTTTGATATCCTTTTTGCTATGTAAAAAATATTGGACGAATTATTTTTCACAATTCAGATTATTATTGATATTTTATCAAAGTTTAGAGTTTTTCTCTCAAACGTTCAAAGCTTCGCTTTGTTATTCAAAAATCAAACTTATCAAAATTCGTTCTTGTGGCGTTTGTCGATTGATTTCATACGTATTGTTAAGTTGTTTGATTATTGCATTTGATATTTGCAATGCTTGATATTGATACGCTTACTCTATTGAATTATTGTAAAGCATGAGTTAGAGTTGGGCAGATCCGCCTAGTCTTTGGCAGAACCGCTATGGCAGAACCATCAAGTCACTGGACTTTTGATAATATATCGATAGAATGAGGAGAAGACCGACTCCTATTGCAGATCTTCGATATAGACAGCCAAAGTCTGGGACTAAGAACGTACCACCATCTATCTGGGTTAAATTAGATGGGAGAACGTTGCGTTCTTATTCAGATCGGGATCCCTAGATTAGATGAGAGATGAGTCGAGTCTGAGATGCCGAGTCAAGAGTTGAATTACAGACTTGTATTGATTTATGCTTCGTAGATTACGATTCATGTTTTATTTTCTGATGGATATTGATTCATGTGCATGATTGTGATACATGTTTAGAGTTTGGTTTATAGTGTTATATCGATTCATGTTTTCCAGATTGGATACAGGTTATTGATAGGTGTTTCATGCTTTTATATATGTTTTTATATGATTGCATGCTTACATTGTTTATACTGGGAATATAATTCTCACCGAATTTATCCAGCAGTTGTCTTGTTTGTATGTGTGCATGACAACATGTGGGACATGATCAGGGTGAAGAAGACGAAAGATTCAAGATTAGAGTGGAGATCCGGGCTCAGAAGTAGATTAGGATTCAGATGTAGTTGAACCTAGTGATTATAAACAGTACAAGACTTGTACATTTATGTTTAATATGTATTTCAGAATGATTTACATTACGTTTCCGCACTTGTATTTGAAAAAAAAATTAATTAGACCCTGTTTATCTTAATAGATAAATTAGTCCCAAAGACGATTAAGAAATGAGTTAGCGTCCGGATCCCCACAATGCATGTAAGAACAGTCGATTATGATTAGCGTACAGTACGGTCCCTTTATCTTATATATGACGATTGAATCTGCAACCATTGGTTCATCGAGGGTTGCATATTAATTCGATGACTATGTGATACATATAAATAGTAGCATCGCATATACCATTGGAGAACTCCTTCTTCAATGTACATCTCATACTCTGGCCAGAGATTCCACGCACTATTATTTCATCAGATCACATAGGATATCCACACCCGTAGGTGAGTGTTGAATCCCCGACTACAATGCACTGGCTCCTATATGTGTCGCAACTGTATCCAACCTCGCCACCTGATGACTCTCTTGGAGCCGATAAACGAGTCAAAGCACATCCCTAACATATAGAGCCTCAGTGTTATCTCGGGTCCTAAGGAATTATGGTGTACAATCACAACCACAGACTTATTCGATGAATGATAACCACTTGGAAAGTCCGAGGGAGGGTTGTTCAACATAATCATCATATGACTACCCATCTGCATGTTTGGACATCTCTATTCCCTTACCAAGAAACGTGGTACACAACATCACAGATGCTAGTCTCGAGCTCAAGCGACCTTTATCTATGTGTTAGGCGGCTGAATAGACTATGAACGAATTTAGATCATACGGTTTTTATAAATGAGTTTCAACATCGAATTACGATTCATTTGTATTAAAGTATAATTAAGGTCTTTATCTATGTTTGACAACATGTGTTTACAAATAAAGAAATAACAAACCATGTATTAGTGAATTATATTAAAATAAAGATTGTTTATTACAATTGAGTCAATAAAATCTTTGGCCAATAGTTGGCTTACAGGACATCTACTCTAACAATCTCCCACTTGCCCTAGAGCCAACTACCCATAAACTTTTATCTCATTGTTTCGCGATGCTTTTCAAACAATGGTCTTGGCAAGGGCTTTGTAAGTGGATCAACAACATTATCTGTAGAGGGGACTATTTTGACTGATATATCTCCTCTTTCCACGATCTCCCGGATGATGTGGAACTTCCTCAGTACATGTTTGGATCGCTGATGAGACCTTGGTTCGTTTGCTTGTGCAACGGCACCAGTGTTGTTGCAGTACACCGGGACTGGATCAACTCCATTAGGAATAACGCCCAACTCTTGGACAAAATTCCTCATCCAAACTGCCTCATTGGCTGCAGCAGATGCTGCAATGTATTCAGCTTCCATGGTGGAATCCGCAACGGTGTCTTGCTTGGAACTTTTCCAAGAGACAGCCGCACCATTAAGTATGAATACACAACCATAGGTCGATTTCGAATCATCTACATCACATTGGAAGCTAGAATCAGTGTAGCCTTCCAATTTTAATTCGCCACCCCCATAGACCAAAAACAAGTTCTTAGTCCTTCTCAAGTACTTAAGAATATCTTTCACGGCCTTCCAATGCATTGGACCAGGGTTCGCCTGATAACTGCTTGTTACACTCAGAGTGTAAGCAACATCGGGACGTGTCGATATCGTACCATACATGATACTACCAATGGCTGACGCATATGGAATACGTGTCATCATCTCTATCTCTTCATCAGTTTTGGGACACATAGCTTTAGATAGAGTAACACCATGACACATTGGTAAGTATCCTCTCTTGGACCCTTCCATAGAGAATTGCTTCAGAATGATATCGATATAAGTGGCTTGGGTGAGTCCTAGCATCCTTTTTTATCTATCTATATAGATTTGTATTCTCAATACATATGATGCTTCACCCATGTATTTCATGGATAATTTACTTGCTAACCATACTTTAGTTGATTGCAGTAATCCTACATCATTCCCAATGAGTAGGATGTCACCGACGTAAAGTACTAGGAATGTCACTGCACTCCCACTAACTTTGTTGTACACTCATGGTTCCTCAGGATTCTTAGCAAAACCAAACTCTTTGATATTGCTATCAAATCTTAGGTTCCAACTCCTTAACGCCTGTTTGAGACAATATATTGATCTCTGAAGTTTACATACCTTATGCTCACTTCCTACTGACGTGTATCCCTCAGGTTGAGACATATAAATTTCTTTTTTGATGTTTCTATTGAGGAATGCAGTCTTTACATCCATTTGCCATATCTCATAGTCATACCATGCTGCTATGGCTAGTAGTATTCTAATGGACTTAAACATAGCAACTAGTGAAAAATTTTCCTCATTGTCAATTCCTTGCCTTTGAGTATAACCTTTTGCAACCAGTCTTGCTTTGAAGGTCACTACCTTCCCATCCACCCCAAGCTTTCTTTTGTAGATCCATTTGAATCCTATGGGAACTATTACCTCAGGTGAATCCACCAATGTCCAGACTTGGTTTGAATACATAGAGTCCATTTCAGACTACATGGCTTCAAGCCATTTGGTTGAATCAGTATCAGATATTGCTTCTTTGAAATCGATTGGATCACATCCAACACAATGCTCATCACAACTTTGTTCATGAAGAAGCGTATATCTTGTAGGTGGTCTAATAACTCTATCAGACCTTCCAGGAGCTTTTACTTCAACTACTGGTTGTTGGGAAATGGGTTAAACTTCTATAGTTGAGGGAGTATCTTGAATTTTTTCAAGTTATATCATCTTGTCTTTTCTATCTAATAGAAATTCCTTTTCCAAAAAGGTGGCATTTCTTGAAACAAACACTTTTGCTTCATTAGGATGATAGAAATAATATACAACAGAATTCTTTGGATATCCTACAAAGTAGCACAAAGTGGATTTACTTTCCAATTTGTCTCCCACCGTCTACTTCATGTAAGCAGGACATCCCCATATTCTCATGTAAGAATATTTGGGAGTTTTTCTCATCCATATCTCATATGGTGTTTTATCCACTGCTTTAATATGGACATTATTCAACAACATTGCCGCAGTTTCAAGCGCAAAGCCCCAAAACATTGTAGGCAATTCAGTGAATCCCATCATGGATCGAACCATGTCCATCAAGATTCCATTATGACGTTCAGAAACATCATTTAATTGTCGTGTTGTTGGTGGAGTCCACTGTGTTAGAATCTCATTCTCTTTTAGATAACCCAAAAATCAGCACTCAAGAATTCTCCATCTCGATCAGATCGAAGTGTTTTAATACTTCTTTCTAGCTATATTCCTACTTCAGATCTTAATTCTTTGAACATTTCAAATGCTTCAGATTTGTATTTCATAAACATACCCATACCTCGAATGGTCATCAGTAAAGATAATGACCTTGCCCATATTTTGTGCTAACACTTAGCGGGCCACAAATGTCTGTGTGGATCAAATCCAATAGACCACGCGCACGTTCCACGTTTCCATTGAATGGAGTCTTGGTCATTTTACTTTTAGAGAGGACTCACAAGTAGGATAGAGAATTTATGTCTGACAAGTCAAACATGCCTTCTCCCATTTGTTTGTGCATCCTTCTTTGGGAAATGTGACCTAGTCTAGCGTGCCATATTTGTGCGGGATTTGGATCATCTAATTTTATTTTATTTGTTGTTGAAATCTTCTTTACTTGGATATTCACTTAGCATTTCTAGAACATTTATGGCGCATATAATTTCTTATGTCCGGATTTCTTGTAGTGAAATAAATATGTTCTGACTTATCGGGCATTGTAGGCCCTTTAAGTGTCCTTCGGAGTTTGCCTCTTATTGGGATTGTTTTTCTTGTGAGGGGCAAAACATTTCTTTCCCTTACTTTATGGGAAATTTTTCGTCTGATGAGAGGCCCATTAGAAAAACAACAATTCCCTGTTTTATGGTGATCTCATAAGTTATAAGCGTATTGACTACTTCTTCAAGGCTATCATCTATCTTATTCAAATTGAATTTCACCATAACCCCGTAAAATGAGGAAGAGAAAGAAAACAAATTGATGTTATCTAGTAACTTGTTAGGAATCACATATTCCAGGCCCACCACATTCTCAATAAGCCCAATCATACGTACATCACGCTAATGGGCCAAAGGCCTATCTTTCATACGTGTAGTCATGAGCTCCTTGAAAATAAAGTGCATCATTGTATGAGTTTCATGCACCATGCAACTTTTGCACGTGCATTCGAATGTCAGCAGCATTCAACATTTCCTCAAACTGTCCCTACATTTCATTTGACATAGAAGCGGGCATGTTACAATTTAGCTTGCATACTATGGTCCTACCATCTTGAATGCTTTGTCAGTTCAGCAGGACTGACAATAGTGTGTATGTCATTTTCTCCGAATTCAGAACAATTTTCCCAACCAGTCTTGAAAATTATATTCGATTAGCTTGTTAATAATAAAAATGTATTACGTGACGAAATCGAGAATTTATTGATATGGATACATAATAATGGTTACTGATTATATTAAAATAAGTATAAGATATAAAATAAGGATTTCATTTTATAAATTTCCCTCCCACTATTTTGACAATTCCACCATCCTCTGATGAAAAAGAGAAATCGTATTTCTTTAGTGGGCACGTAGAGTCCAATTAGCTAATTATAATCACGAATAATATCAGCCAATTAAAATTTCTAAAAGTTAGAATCCAATTGCATCCCTATGCAAACTCCGTGTGTTTTTGCCTCACGTTTAATAAGAACCCAATAATATGGCGTCGTTTATTTTCGCGTGTCAAACTGACGCATCAATGTTGAATTGTAGTAGACGATCGCCATGAGTTCCCCCATTAATATGAGCCGAAGTCATGGGAGTTCCACTCAATTCACATTATATGTCTGGTGGAAGTCACAGCTTTCCGGCGCCCAGGCCTCCCCAATAATATGAGCCAGACACTGTCCACGGGTAGCGATCAACATGCAACCACGGTTGATGTAAGGCAAGGAAAAATTAAACTCTTTTAATTTTTACTTTTTCGGTTTGATATAAATTTTGAATCTTATTCAAAATGAGGGATTTTAATTTTAAAATTGTCTCATCATTTTAATTTTAAATCGTGTGCCATGTTTGTATGTTTGCCGGATTAATGCAACTATATTATTTAATAATATACATACATGCATACTACTATATATCGCATATATCATAATATGACATTCAACAATAAATAAATAAGGATGATCGATCGCCAACACTATTAGATCCATGTGAGCCAGACATGGATCCATGTCCAAAACCTAGGTGAATGCAGGGATGCAAATGCAACTATTACAAGAGCTTTCAATATTTTACATGTCTTCATCTTGTGCATCTAGTCCACCATCTTCCATTCTTGATCTCCTACTATTTCTAATAATTACATTTAAATAGTCATGGCACATAAGGGATACATCTAATGGGATGAGAACGGGTCATAAACCAGGCCCAATTTAATAATATCAAATATTAAAAAAATGAATAAAACAGAAAAATATCCTAACATACATTTAACACATGGGCCAAGGCTCTCGATCATCCTTCATGCATTTAATATCAAATATTAACATCAATTAACTAAACAAATTTAATTAGATGATAAATCATACATCTAATAATTTTATTACTAACCACCACAATTATTAAATAATTTAATAAATTAAATAAACACCTTCATTTAATTTCCAATTAATTCAATAATAATTTATTTATTTGTAAAACAAATTTTTACCATAAATAATTAAAATCATATTCTAATTATTTATTTTACAAGAAATTATTAATTTTCCAAAATTAGTTTTTCAAAAAAAATAATAAATTGAACTAATATTCAGAAAATATCAACTTAATTCAAAGTTTTGAAAAATCAGAAAATCGCATCCTAGACCCAAACAATTCAAGCCTAATAATCAGAACAGTGCCGAATAATCAGCACAATGCCCCACGCCGTGCGCGCGCACTGCGTGCCACCGTGCATGGTCCTGGGCGCACGGACTGCCCGGAACTGTTCCAGGCAGATTTGAATTTTTTTTAATTTCAGGAAAAATAAATTTTTCTGGTGCATCAATTTTCTAAAAAAATTTCTTGTGTGGTTAGAAATAAATTATTCAATATGATTTAAAACCATACGATATAGAAAAACTCTAGCTCTGATACAACTGTCGGATCTCGGTTTTCTCATGCCCAAAACGCAACGAAGTTTAAAATTTTTATTTTATTTTGACAATCGAAATATATTTGTTTGAGCACTCGTATGATTTTATGATTAAACATTCATAGGGAGTTTTGAATGTTTATACCTTTGGTGAAAGATTCACACGGCACCAACTATTCCGGGGTTAGCGGATATAGCTTATGATGAATTCCCTATGAACTTTCTTCAAATCTCCTTTCTTTATTTATCGAATTAATCAGGTCCACGAATAGAAGATTTGTTCCTCTTCTAATTTGCACTAGAAAAATTAGAAGAGATTTTATGTTGAAGATCAAAGCTTGAGAGACGGCTCAATCTCTTTTGCAAAAAGGGTGGCCGAAAATTTGAGGCTTGAGGAGTTGTGATTTTTGAAAATCACAATGGGGATGGAGGCTAGGGTTATGGCTTGATTACTACCTTTTATACTTAAGTCATGACCTAATAATCATAATTAATATTAATGAGCTTGATTAATTAATTGGACTAGTATAACTAGTTTAATTAATTAATCAAAGTCCATTAAGAATTTTAATTATTTAGTATGTTGGGCTTGTACTCCTAAAATCCCATTAAAATACACTTCCCACTATATTTATTTTAATATTTAATAAACTCAAATTTTGAGCTCGATAAATTAAATCCATTATAAATATAACATTTGAATTTAATGTTCAAATTATAAATTCAACTTTTTGAATTTTTTACCTCCAAAATTTAATATTTAATAAACTCAACTTTTGAGTTTAATAAATTAAATTATCAAATTTTATAAATTCAACTCTTTGAATTTATTCTCCCAAAATTTAATTATCATAAATTCAAATCCTTGAATTTACTGTATCATAATATAAATTCAACCTTTTGAATTTATTCTCTCAACGAGAACAAATGATCCAGTGCTTGTGTGACCCTCAATGGTACAGGGATACAGCTAGCCGTTTACAACTCCTTGTGATTCAAGACATAATTTTTTATTCGGGCTTACCCTTATTTGCCCCATTCTATGTATCAAAAATTGATCATGAGAATGTCAGAAATCATATTTCTGATTAAACCAATCAACCATGATAAGAGCGTCTAGTAGCATCACCCCATGATTCCCTAGGTATCACTGATAGTGCCTGGAAGAACCAGTCGATTATGATTAGCGTACAGTACGATCCCTTCATCTCATATATCCCGATAGAATCTGCAACCATTGGTTAATCGAGGGTTGCATATTAATTCGCTGACTATGTGATACAAATAAATAGTGGCATCGCATGTACCATTGGAGAACTACTTCTCCAATGTATATCTCATACTCTAGCCAGAGATTCCACGCACTATTATTTCAACAACTTTGGCTCCTATATGTGTCGCAACTGTACCCAATCTTGCCACCTGATGACTCTCCTAGAGTCGGTAAATGAGTCAAAGCACAGCCCTAGCATATAGAGCCTCATTGTTGGCCCGGGTCGTAAGGAATAATGGTGTACAATCACAACCACAGACTTATCTTCTCGATGAATGATAACCACTTGGAAAGTTCGAGGGATGATTGTTCTGTATAATCATCATATGACTACCCATCTGCATGTTTGGACATCTCTATGCCCTTACCAAGAAACGCGTTACACAACATCACAGATGCTAGTATCGAGCTCAAGCGACCTTTATTCATGTTTTAGGTGGGTGAATCGGCTAGAAACGAATTTAGATCATACAGTGTTTACAAATGAGTTTCAATATCGAATTACGATTCATTTGTATTAAAGTATAATCAAGGTCTTTATCTATGTTTGACAACATGGGTATACAGATAAATAAATAACAAACCATGAAATAATGAATTATAAAAATAAAGATTGTTTATTACAATTGAGTCAATAAAATCCCTGGCCAACAGTTGGCTTGCAGGGCATCTACTCTAACAACAACCCGCCTTTGCTTCTCCACCGCGAGGTGTAGCTGCCTTCCGCGTTTGGTATGAATTCTGTACTATAATCCAGCTCCCAGCCTCCCACTGCTACGTCCCAGGTTATCGTCGCACCGGCCTTGCAACAAACGCCATAACCAACTTACAGAATTCAATTCATGCAAATTCCAAAAACAGAAACATCTTGAACAATTTCAAAGTGAAATATTTCTTAATTCAAAAGATTCCACACCCTTCTAATAAAGGATTTAAACTTTTAAAAAAAAACCAAACCTATTTATAATTGAGATCGACTTAAAAGAAGAAACTGGTTGAATTTATTCATCTCAGTGACATCTGATTAAGCATATCAATAGGAAATTATTTAATGCATTAGACCTCAATGCCTTCAATCTGGATATTCACTTTCTCCCCTCCTTCAACTGTGAACCCGGATGCCGGTTTGAGCAAACCACTCAGTGAATCAATAGGCCAACTCAGTCCACCATATCAAACAGGTAAATCCTAGGGTCTAAAAAATCTGATCGTGAAACAACAACAGACAAGGTAAGAATACAACTAAAAATGTATACTTGCAGAACAAAATAACTAAGTCTAACAGACCGATGCACTTAATACTTGAAAACCAATTCAAATGCAGAGTGTATCCAATATACGTACTTGTACAGGGTCTCGGAAATATTTCCTTCCTTTGATATCACGAACTTACTCTTGGTTCTTTGAGTCAGAAATGGACTAAACATTGAATAAAGCAGACTGAAATATCATGGTACATTCCTAAAGATCCCCGCCAACAAAATCCCACAAAAAATATCAAAAACCAACATATCAGGTGAAAAAATAGAACTTGGAAACAGAATAAAATGAAAAGAATATTTGATTCCTTTATTATTTTGATATTATCAATTTAAGATTTTGCTTTTCTAGATGATAATAATTTGTTTCATTTATTTCTTGATGATAAGATCTTACTTTATTTATCTCTAAATATTATATGATTTGTTTTTAATATGGTATTTATCTATAAGATATTTTATCCTTATTTAAAAGAATTTTATCCCTAATGAAAATATTATTTTCATATTTCTAGGACTCTTATATGGGAAGATTTTTAGGTCAAGAAGCATGACAGAGAGATTGAAGGGTCTTTCGGAGGGTTCGGCAGAGGAGTTCTTGCATAGAAGAATGCGAGAGCCAAGATTATTTTGTTGAGAAGCTTTTGTGTAATCAGGTGATCACTTTGCATTGCAGAGTAGAGCAACTGCTGGAGTTTTTATGAACATACACAAAGTTCAGAGTTGAAGATTTTAGTGTGAAGACTTTGTGAGATTGATTTACATACTTACCGTATTGCTGATTGGTGTTGATGATACTCGAAGAACAGCACTGTGTTAAGTGTTCGTTGAAGAGTGTTTTCGTTTGCTTTTAAGTAATACGCTTTTTTTTTATGCATCTAGTATTTGGTTCGAGTATGATGCATTTTAATTCCTTGGAGAGTCAAGGAATTCAGTTTTGTTATTCTCACTAGTATTTTTTTTAGCGTAAACGATTTACATATTTTTATAATGAATTTTTTCCATGAGGCATTGTCGTACTTGTGCATAATTTAAATATGATCTTTATTTATTTAAATTTACACGTGTGTTAAATAATTAATTTCCACTGCATGTTGTGTGTTGGTGTTTACAATACCAGAGCACAATACTAACTTCTGATACACACATCATAATTTATTTCTTTTTCTTTCATGATCAACAACGCCCTTTCAAGTGGTATAAGAGCCAACACTTGATATACTAAGTGATTGATTCTGGTTTATTGTTGTTTTTACAGGAAATATAATAATAGCTCATGGACCTATTGGCTTCAAGTGCTGCCTTTATACCATCGGTCTTGGATGGATCGAATTATGTGGTTTGGAAAGTCGAGATGAGGATGTACATAAAATCCATCGAGGAAAGAGCTTGGCAACGGGTTTTAAATGATTGGTCACCACCTAGAATTGTTGATGTTGATGGTGACAGTCGAGTTTAACCTGAGAGTGCATGATCTAATGAAGAGGTTCAGACCTCAAATTTTAAATCTAAAGCACTTAATGTCATTTTTACCTCTGTCTATGTCAACATGTTTAGCCTTATTACCAATTGCACATCTGCTAAAGACATTTGGGAAACTTTAGAAAACACTGTGAAAGATCAGAAAGTATTCATATAACTAAGCTGAGGATGTTGACCTCCAAATTTGAGAGCCTCCAGATGGAAGAAAATGAGACCATTTTTGAGTATGATCGAAGACTTCGGGACATAGATAATGAAGGTATTAGTCTTGGTGATCCTTTGTCTAAATAAATGCTTGTCAGCAAAGTACTGAGATCTCTTCCAGGACGGTTTAACATCAAAATCTGTGCCATTGATGAGTCAAAGGACACATTTACATTGAATCTAGAAAACTTGATAAGCTTCCTCAGAACATTAAAGATGAATTTAGATCTACAGAGAAGAGATAAAGGGAAGTTCATTGCATTGCAAGCTATTGATGACTCTTTTAAAAATCTAATTCAGGAAGCGAATGAATATGATCTCGGTGAGGAGTCAATATCCTTAATTACTAAGAAGTTATGTGATTACATAAAGAGGATGAGAGATAAGAAGAAAATTGTGCTACCACTGAAACCCTGTTTTGACCCTTCTGTCAAAAATAAACTGCATACATATGCTCAAGGGTATTTCAAACCTAGAAATGAAGTGATGGCTCGACCAGAAACAAATGATTGGACTCCATATAATGTAGAGAGTGTTTTTGTAACAATCATGGCGCCATTAGGCTGAACCAACAAAGGCCTCGGCCCATACCCACGCACCACTACTGGTCATGGGTCGTTAGGATGGTCCAGCATGGGCCTCGGCCCATGTCCATGCACCGCCACTACCATCCTAACGACCCATGACCAGTAGTGGTGCGTGGGTATGGGCCGAGGCCTTTGTTGGTTCAGCCTAATGGCCCATGATCGTTACAGTTTTGGATATGGACATTATGAAAATGAGTGTGCCAATCGACTTCGCAGAAATAAAAGCATGTGTTTCCTTGAGTGATGAAGATTCTGAAAGAACTTGAATCCAGTAAATGAGATGATTTCACCTCTTTGTCTGCCATTTTGAAAAATACACACCAACTGCAAGTCAATCCACTTGGTTTTTCATAAAGTCACAACACCATCTTAAAGTCACCATACCTTAATTCCAAATCTCTTGGGCTTACTATAGAGACTGTCCATATGATGTATGAAGAGCTCTACGATGATTGGCTCAAAATAAACTAGACAAATTCGATACTTTCAAAAGAAAATACTGAGTTAAAGAGCAGTTTGTCTCGACTTGAAATCTTATTGAGTAGAAAGGACATTGAGCTTTGAAAATTCAAGGATGATCTTGAGAAGACCTTAAGAAATTCAACTCAAGTTCATTTAATGATGTGAATCTTTGTACGAAAGAATAGCAAACAAGATTAAATAAGAATCGCGCCCTCAATTCAATAACGAACGAAGAATTCGTGTTGTCCCGATCTTTTGAATCAAGTATGGTTTTGTGATATTCACCTCTAAGTTATGAAACTTAGCAACAAAGATTCACGAAGAAACAATTGAGAAACAGACGAACCTTCAAAGAACTTGTCCTTAACAATCCGTATGAAATCAATCGACAAACGCCACAAGAACGAATCTTGATAAGTTTGATTTTTGAATAACAAAACAAAGCTTTGAACGTTTGAGAGAAAAACTCTAAACTTTGATAAAATATCAATAATAATCTGAATTGTGTCAAAGAATTCGTCCAATATCTTTTACATAGCAAAAAGGATATCAAAATCTAGTTACCTAAACAATTAGGACTCTAAAATAAGAAACAAATATTTTTCCCGCAACAGGGCGCGCTCGGGCGGTAGGATATTGCCGCTTGAGCGCCGATGGTTCTGTACTATACGCGCTCGGGCGGTAGATTGTGGCCGCTCGGGCGCCGAGGGTTCTGGAAATCATCTCTTGGACAGTACATCTGGTGCTCGGGCGGTAGTTTTTGACCGCCCGAGCGCGGAGTGTTCTGGCCATTTTCCTCGTTCATCACTTGAATGGTGTTCCTATGACTCCCACACTTATTCCCATGCACCACGAACCCTTCAGCACTCTGCGCCTTGTTTGTAAGTCCTTCCTCATTGCTCATAAGCCCTTGCAATGCCTCCTTAAACCTCTTCAGTCGACCCCTCGTGATTGGTCCCTTCGGTATCTCTAAAGGGTCCCATGCTTTCCTTGGGGCTTGACCATCCGTGTTCGCATCATCCTCTCCGTTTTGAAAAGGATTTGTCCTCAAATCCATTTAGTCACCTACATCAAACAACGACAAGTCACTAACATTAAAAGTAGAACTCACGTTATACATACCTGGTAGATCGAGTTTTTAGGCTTTGTCATTGATCCTTTCAAGGACTTGGAATGGTCCATCACCCCTAGGTAATAGCTTTGAACGTCTCTTCTCGGGGAACCTTTCCTTCCTGAAGTGTATCCACACCCAATCTCCCTTCTCAAATATCACCTTCTTCTTCCCTTTGTTGGCTTGCTTGGCATATTGCTCATTTCTCTTCTCAATGTTGGCCTTGACCTTTTCATACAAACCCCTAACAAATTCAGCCTTCTTGCCATCCATGTTTAACCTTTCACTCACAGGTAAAGACATCAAATCCAACGAAGTCAAAAGATTAAAACCATAAACAATCTCAAATGGCGAATAATTCGTAGTTGAATGCATGCAACGATTATACGCAAACTCAACAAATGGCAAAAAATCTTCCCAATTCTTTAAGTTCTTTTTAACTATAGCACGCAAAAGTGTTCCTAATGTTCTATTAACAACCTCAGTTTGTCCATCCGTTTGAGGATGACAAGTAGTAGAAAACAACAATTTTGTGCCAAGTTTAGCCCATAAAGTCTTCCAAAAGTAGCTCAAGAATTTAACATCGCGATCAGAAACAATAGTCATAGGCATGCCATGCAACCTAACGACCTCTCTAAAGAACAAATCCGCAATATGAGAAGCATCATCAGTTTTGTGACAAGCAATAAAATGTGCCATCTTAGAAAATCTATCAACGACGACAAATATTGAATCCCTCCCCTTCTTAGTCCTAGGCAACCCCAAAAAAAAGTCCATAGATATGTCAACCCAAGGTTCAATAGGGACAGGAAGTGGTGTATACATTCCATGTGGTTGTGTCCTAGACTTAGCTTGCCTACAAGTTATGCACTTATCACAAACTCGTTCAACATCACGCTTCATATGTGGCCAATAAAAATGTTCATGCAAAGCATACAAAGTTTTTGCCACACCAAAGTGTCCCATCAAACCACCCCCATGTGCCTCCCTAACAAGTAATTCACGAATTGATGATTTAGGGATGCACAACCTATCTTCTCTAAACAAGAAACCATGATGCAAATAAAATTTTTCATGTGGACCATGCATACATTTTTCAAACACACTCTTAAACTCGTCATCTAGCACATACAATTCCTTCACATGGTCAAACCCCAAAATTTTTGAATCCAAGGTAGAGATCAGTACGTACCTTCGTGATAGTGCGTCGGCCACTACATTCTCCTTACCTTGTTTGTACTTGATGATGTAGGGAAATGTCTCTATGAATGCCACCCACTTGCCATGACACTTGTTCAGCTTTTGTTGTCCCTTAAGGTGCTTTAGAGACTCATGATCCGTGTGAATCACAAACTCCTTAGGCCTCAAGTAGTGCTGCCACGTCTCTAGAGTCCTCACAAGTTTGTATAACTCCTTATCATATGTGGGATAGTTTAGGGCGGCTCCATTGAGTTTCTCACTAAAGTACGCCACCGGTCGACCTCCTTGCATCAAGACTCCACAAATACCTACACCTGAAGCATCACATTCAATTTCAAAGGTATTAGCAAAATCAGGTAAAACAAGTAAAGGAGCATTAATTAATTTTTGCTTAATCATATTAAAGGACTTCTCTTGCTCCTCGCCCCAATGGAATGGAACGTTCTTCTTTATCATTGCCGTCATCGGTGCTGTCAATGTGCTAAAATCCTTTACAAACCTCCTATAGAAGCTTGCAAGTCCATGAAAACTCCGTACTTGACCAACAGTAGTAGGCGTTGGTCAATCTCGAATAGCACTTACCTTGTCTTCATCCACATGTATCCCCTGTGAGCTTACCACAAAACCAAGAAAGACAAGTTTGCTTGTACAAAAATCACATTTCTTTAAGTTAGCATATAAGTTTTTAGCCCTTAGTGTGATTAGCACAAGTTTCAAGTGACCAACATGCTCATCCAAGTCTTTGCTATATACTAGGATATCATCAAAGTAAACAACAAAAAAGTTTCCTATGTATGCACGCAAGACATGGTTCATTAACCTCATAAAGGTGCTAGGAGCGTTAGTTAAGCCAAAAGGCATGACCATCCACTCATATAACCCGTACTTGGTTTTAAAAGCCGTTTTCCACTCATCACATTCCCTCATCCTAATTTGGTGATACCCACTCTTCAAATCAATTTTGCTAAATATACAAGCCCCATGCAATTCATCTAACATATCATCTAGTCTAGGTATGGGATGCCTATACTTGATGGTTATATTATTGATTGCCCTACAATCTACACACATACACCAGGAGCCATCTTTCTTAGGAACTAATAAAACAGGTGCAGCAGAAGGAGACATGTACTCACGCACAAATCCCCTATCTAACAACTCACTTACCTGCCGTTGAATCTCCTTAGTCTCCTACGGATTGCTCCTATAAGCTGGACGATTTTGCAATGCACTCCCGGGTACCAAATCAATTTGGTGCTCAATCCCCCTCAATGGTGGTAGTCCTTGAGGTAACTCCTCTGGAAATATATCATTAAATTCCTGCAAAAGTGAAACAACAATGCTCGGAAGGGACCCAGCTATATCACTAGTGTTAAATAGGATCTCTTTATAAAGAATCAACACATGTGGTTCATGTGTGTGCATCAAATGTTTCAACTCGCCTTTTTGGGCCATATATGATTTCTTTTTGGCGTCTTTCCTCTCATTTTTTTTTCCTCAATTTCTTTCCTCACATTTTTCTTTTGCATGGCTATCTCACTCTTTTTATCCCTCTTTTTTTCAGCCATTTCATTTTTATTTTCAAAGACCATCTCACTCTTTTTATCCCTCTTTTTTTCAGCCATTTCATTTTTATTTTCAAAGACCATCTCACTCTTTAATTCACTCTTTTTTTCGGCCTCATCTCTCTTCTCTTTTTTCAATTGGTCCTCCAACACTTGCTTTCGGGACAATGGAAGTAAAACAACGGAGTCCTTCTTCAACATAAATGAATACCTATTTTTGTACCCATCATGTGTCACCCGCCTATCATATTGCCACGACCTACCCAACAAGATATGACAAGCATGCATGGGCACCACATCACACAAGACCTCATCCACATACTTCCCAATAGAAAAAGCCACCAAAACTTGTTTGTTCACCTTCACCTACGCACAATCATTCAACCATTGAAGTCTATATGGTTGAGTATGCTTTAATGTAGGTAAACCCAATTTTTCTACCATCTCACTATTAGCCACATTAGTACAACTTCCCCCATCTATGATAAGATTGCAAACTTGCCATTCACAAAACATCTAATATGGAAAAGGTTTTCCCTTTGGTTAGTCTCCTCCTCCTTGACTTGGGCACTCATGATACGCCTAGTCACTAGTGCTTCACCTACAACCGCCCCATATCCCTCATCAGGATCCTCTAACGCAGGCATCTCATCATCATCATCACCCTCATTATGCGACTCATACTCACCATTGTCATTTAAAATCATCACCCTTTTATTAGGACATTCACTAGAAATATGCACCAATCCTTGACACCTAAAACATCTAGTATCTCTAGATCGAGTAAGAGGAGTTTCAGATTTACCTTGCACACCTTGCTTAGGCGTTTAGTGCTTGGTCTCCATCTTGGGTTTGGTCACCACTTTATTTTCATCACGTTTTGCCCTATTTGGTCGCCAAGAAGATGACGAACTCCCACTTTGATTGGTGCGGCCAACTCCTCGCCTCTTGAGTTGTTGCTCCACTTTTATGGTCATTTGCACCATCTCGTCTAGATCCAAGTAGTGCCTAAGCTCCACTTGATCTTGTATCTCCCTATTCAAACCACAAAGAAAACGTGCCATGGTTGCCTCACTATCCTCCTCGATATTGGCCCTAATCATGACTACTTCCATCTCCTTATAGTAGTCCTCAACACTCTTTAACCCTTGCCTCAAAGTTTGTAGCCTCTTAAACATCTCCCTATAATAGTGATTGGGCACAAACCTCTTCCTCATTACCCTCTTCATCTCATCCCAAGATTCAATGGGTCTCTCATTATACCTCCTTCTAGTGGTCACTAATTGATCCCACCAAATGAGAGCATAATCTAGGAATTCCACCACCGCCAACCTAACTTTCTTTTGTTCAGAGTAGTGGTGACAGTCAAAGACAAACTCTACCCTCTTTTCGCATTCTAAATACGCTTCCGGGTCAGATATCCCATGGAACGATGGAATTTTCATCTTAATACCCATGTTACCATCTTCCCTATCCCCGTCATATCTACCCCGTACGGCTTCTCTTTTTCCTCTTCAAAATCCCCTACCTCTTCTATTCCTACCCCAATTTTCATTTTGACTCTCCTCATCTCCTCCCAAATCATACTCTTCCTCTTCTTCCCCTCTACCCACATCTTTAGGCTTAGATTTACCTCCACTAGTATTAACCTCAAGCTTGTCCAACCTCTCATGCAAGTATTCTAATTCGTTTCTCATCATCTTACTAAAATGACCGAATAGTGCCTCCATTTGAAACTTAGATAACCCTTGATTCGAATTATCTCCTACCTCCCTCTCCATTTCTAATTTCAGATTTGTACCTGCAAGAAAACGTTAGTAGAAAACAATATAGTCCTCACCCAAATTCTCACAGGTCCCCTCTCCATTTCTAATTTCAGATTTGTACCTGCAAGAAAACGTTAGTAGAAAAAGATATAGTCCTCACCCAAATTCTCACGGTCACTCCAAAGAAAATTCACTTGTCTCTCCTCTCCTCTCTCTTTTTTTTTTTATCACAACAAATACTCTCTAGTTACTCCAAGAAAATTCACTCGCACTCAAGTAATGTCACTCAAATTTGATAGTATTCTCGAAATGGTGCTCAAGCTTTGTATTTGTGTAGATCAAACAATCAAGTTCAAACTCGTAAACAATTGTGACCGACTCACTTGGACTGCGTAGACAGGAAATTCGAAAATATATAATAAATTTTTTTTTGACTGTGTGAGACAAGTGTATATGACTCACAAAAAGGAATAGAACAAAATACCAAAAATAAATATTGGTGAATTTTCAGAATTTTTGTACTTTTTTTTGGCTTGAGTACTACTCGAAAATTCCAAAAAAAAAGAACCACGAAAATTTCGAGAATCACAGATTCACGAAAAAAACTGAAGAACGATAGAATAACACAGATCTGAAAACAAACGAAGAAATAATACAGATCTGCAAATTTAATAACAAGATAACTTACTTGAATTTCAATGAACCTACGCTCTGATACCAAATGATGTGAATCTTTGTACGAAAGAATAGCAAACACGATTAAATAAGAATCGCGCCCTCAATTCAATAACGAACGAATAATTCGTGTTGTACCGATCTTTTGAATCAAGTATGGTTTTGTGATATTCACCTCTAAGTTATGAAACTTAGCAATAAATAAATCTAACTCGAGTTGTGCAATCCGAATCAACATTTATTTATACATTTGTCTGACGAATTCGAAGTCTCGAATTCAAATCTGTCCATACCCAAATCTGGCAATGACATTATCAAATATACTGTATCAATGTATAATTCAATTCAAGACCTGTTCTGATCAATACTCAAATCAAAATACAATCTGATCAATGTCAACGATGTAACGATGCAATCTCAATGAATATCAAATCTGATCAAATGTCAATCTGCTGATATTTCGACGGCATAACAATACAATCTGAATAACCCCGTTAATCTGAACATCACAGATATAATACAACAACTCATAATCGATATCAGTACTAATCATAATCTTCAATAATAACGGATCATGATACCAAATCTGTACAATCTCGATCATATCAGTTCTGAAAATCATAACAATTAAATACACAGTCTGTTCTTCGATCTGACTTCAATTATACGATGTCTACTACATCAGAAACACCATATATATTTCCTATTCAGTTCTGACAATATCACAATTTCAAATCGACTCTAAACGTAACAAAACTTACGTCCAGTTGTAGCCTGCATTGATAGGAACACAGTACTGAGGTCGGATTCAAATTCTGACGGACGAATTTCTCGTAAATCACAAATCTTCCACGTCGAAGAAAACTTAACCCTTTTCTCTCAATTATTTAGATTTCCTCCGCATGAATGCTTGTGTGTGTATATATATATATATATATATACACACACACACACCTCATGCCTTCTAAGAAACGTGGCTTGCTTTTCCAATAACACGTCTCGCGCATATGCGCGTGACACTAAGTCTCCGCGCGTACTATCTCGGCGCATATGCGCCCAAGGTTCTGGACACCCCGCGGATGTGCGCGCCTTCAAACTACGCAGGTGCGCGCAAGGTTCTGCCTACCTCGCGCATGTGCGCCCGTCCACGTCGCGCATATGCGCGAGGACTATTCCTCACACAAAATGTCAAATCTCCTTTCAGCTCTCCTGGTCTGATCCGTTACGTCTATAAACACCTCTCAATTACGAATACATTATAATAATTATCGCCGAATCATTTTAGATTAACAGGATAAATTTCTCGGGCCTTACATTTCTCCCCACCTAAGATCTGATTTCGTCCCCGAAATCATAGGCACTCAATTCAGATATATCAGAAGAAATGTATAACAGAGTTTAATCAGAAACTCATCTCAATGAAACCATTCTGAAATCTCAATCTCATATTAGATTCTATCTTTCAAGTAGTCTCTTTGATATTCTGAAAATCTTACTGTGTTTTCAACAACAGAATAATCTTCATTCTAAAATATCTTTCTTTTATGGATCTCTGATTCCAAACTATAATAATAATTCAAGAATTATAATATCATAATACCCCTCGAAATAACTCTGACAGAATCAATCTCGCAATACTGGCTATAAAACATCCGTATATACCAATCAACACCATCAGTTGTTATCAAATCTGTTTATCTCAGTCAAGGATATATTCAATCTTCGGCCTCAAATACTAACAATCATCGTCCGACGTTGGAATATTTTATCTGTCTATTCTGAGCTATCTTCATTTGCTTCTGAATTAGTTTCATTTTCTTTATCAAATTTCTGCTCCTATCAAATTCAATCTCAGGTATTACCGCAATATCATTCCCATTCGAAGAAATCTGCAGCACTCACTGTACAATTTCCCGTCTGAACCTATCTCAATACTTATCTGATAGCTATCATTATACAATAATTCACACAGTGACAATACATCCTGTCAACTAATTCTAACATCCAGCACTACAGCTCCATAAATATCTTCCAATATCTGGATAGTCCGCTCTAGATATCTGTCAGTTTGTGGATAATATGTGAAAGAGCTCAGGGTATATTCTGCCACAAGCACAAAATCAATCAAAAATCATAATCTGATATAATCTACTTCGGCATTCTGTTTAATCTGACTATTTCTCTGACATCGATCTTTGTCATCTGGTCATGTTTGTACGTCATCTTGTACAAACTAACATATGCAGATTGAATAATATGTCAATCATCATTACATCACAGCACAATCTTGTCGAGATTTCAGTAGTGTCGTCACACAATCCATAGAAATCTTGTCTAGACAGAAATATAAAAATTCTGTAATAAATTTCCTGATTTCTATCTTTATGTCTTTATCTTTCGGCATTTTAAACCTTTCAGTACAAATTCTGCGGTATCAATTCTCATATGTTTCTGTCAAAATATTTTCTGCTATCAGGATACATACCGAATTAATTATTGCGCACTTCTAACAACATCTGTAATATCATATTCGAAATATCTGGCACAAATAAATAAATTTTAACATACAATACCGTATTACTTACCTGATATGATGATCGACAACCTGTTCTGACTATCAATATTGAATTTTATTGGTGTAAATCTGAAATATTCGGTACAAGGAGACGATTCTATCACATACCTGTTACTCTGATTAATTTTCTGCTCTGATTATTGGAATCAAATTCTGAATATTCTAATCAAATTTTTGAACCGTCTTAATTCTCGAAATCAACTCTGATTCGGTTTGAACTGTATATAATCTCAACAATATACAACAATCTGTATCAAACACGGATTTAGAATAACAGCAATATCTGATTAGATTCTAAATATCAATCATCTATACTAATATTAAACACATAAAACGCAATTTCTGGCAATACTGTCGAGTCTGATTAATCAATCCCGTCTTCATGTCTCTCAAATCAACTGCTATATTATCTTCGACTGTATCACGCCCCAAACAACACAATCTGTATCAATTACTGGTCTAGAAGCTAACAATTCTTAAGCAGTTCAAAACAACAATCGGATAAGATAATCTGCTAAACTCGGCAATTCTGAATTTCTGACATCTCTGACATTTCTGTTAGTTTTGACATCAGTGTCATTCTCAGTCGCTGATCACTGTCTTAACTATACTAATATCACTTGGTATACTATCTTCAGATATCACATACTCTGAATACAATCTCTGAACACAAGATTCATCCATCTATAGACAGAACTGAAGCATTTCCAAGAGAAGCACTAAATCAGATGTAACTCCTGGCCAGTACTCTTCTACTGATCTTTCAATTCTTTCAATTTACTCTGTGTCATTCTGTACAAAATTCTAAAACAAAACAATACCTGATATCGAATCAAGGCTGAAATCAATCTCCCTGATATGAGGCAACCCAAAATCTTATCTGGGCAAACGTCAGCCAACTCGTACATTACTGGAAAATCTGCCAATGCTATGCTGGATTTCAGTACGTCTACTGAGTACATAAGGATGCCATCTGCTCCTTTCTGTAACAATCGAGTCATAGACAATACAGATATCAAAGGAATTCTGAATCTAGAATCCTTACCGTGGAATCTTCACTTATCAGCTATATCTGGTCTGAATCTTATACTCTCCTGAAAGGAGTCTGTCACTATATCATCAAGTGTCTCTTGGGGCTATTCCTTGGTCACTGCCATCAGATAATTCTGCTCCCTGAAATCTTCGGGAACCTTTTTGTGGAAAAACTCTAGCAAAGTGTCCATGCTGTCGGCAGATACGACAACTACCAGTCACTCCCTAGCATTGCTCTGTGGGATGTTTTCCTCCGCAAGTTCTGCAATAAACTCCAGTATAACTCGGGCTATAACTACTGGAGCTAGATGAACCACTCAGTTCACTCCCAATCTCTTAACCTGTTTCTTTCGGGCTTTCAGCAAAGCTTGCTTTCCACTCATACTGCCACTATCAAATATGAGAGGGGATTGCTGTGTTTGGAGTTGGATCACATCCAACCTTTGTCGTTGCCGAATCAGACTCACCTCAGCTCTCTTTGCCCTACTCAAAGTATCAGCATTAAATTATCTCCGAATTCAACCCTTTGATGAACTGATCAGCTACAGCTTCATCATTCCCAGCTATATGAGGAGCAAAACGCAGTAGAGTAGAGAATTTAGCAACATATTCTTCAATATTCAGTTGGCCTTGTTTCAAACTCTCAAACTCTGCTCTTTCGTCTTCTCGGTACAAAACTGAGAAAAATCTTCGATGGAATTCAGCTTTAAAGACTTCCCACGTGATCACAGTACCACGTTGTTCTAATACTCCTTTGATTGTAATCCACCAACTCCTAGCGGCCTCTCGTAACTGGTGCCCAATCAGTTTAACTCTACAATCATCTGTGAAACCAAGAAATTCATAGAGCATTTCTATATCATCTAACCAACTCTCACCATCCACTGGCATCTCAATACCCTTCAGAATCGGCGGTTGAAACGATTGAAACCTCTTTAACTGTGTTTCCATCAGAGTCTTTGACACATCCATCTGATCAGTCGACGTACTACCTCGTTCTGGAATTCTTCGAGGACGAATATCTAATTATCACAAGAATTATCAATCACACGAGACAAGTCTGTCTCAGTCCCTTTCTTATCAGCTTACCTCTGATCAAGAATCGGTTCTGATTCATTCTTAAACAATACATATTACAAAACAAATCAGATAAATCACGTAACATGTATATTAAAGCAGTAAAACATAATAGATTGCTAGCATGCAAAAACAAGGAAGAAAACTCAATCTACCCCGATCATTAGATACTATCTCAGTCTCAAGAACCTACAGTTCTAGACCTAATGCTCTGATACCACCTGTAGTGGGGATCCGGACGCTAACTCATTTCTTAATCGTCTTTGGGACTAATTTATCTATTACGATAAACAGGGTCTAATTAATTTTTTTTTCAAATACAAGTGCGGAAACGTAATGTAAATCATTCTGAAATACATATTAAACATAAATGTAAAAGTCTTGTACTGTTTATAATCACTAGGTTCAACTACATCTGAATCCTAATCTACTTCTGAGCTCGGATCTCCACTCTAATCTTGAATCTTTCATCTTCTTCACCCTGATCATGTCCCACCTGTTGTCATGCACACATACAAACAAGACAACTGCTGGATAAATCCGGTGAGAATTATATTCCCAGTATAAACAATGTAAGCATGCAATCATATAAAAACATATATAAAAGCATGAAACACCTACCAATAACCTGTATCCAATCTGGAAATCATGAATTGATATAACACTATAAACCAAACTCTAAACATGTATCACAATCATGCACATGAATCAATATCCATCAGGAAATAAAACATGAATCGTAATCTACGAAGCATAAATCAATACAAGTATGTAATTCAACTCTTGACTCGGCATCTCAGACTCGACTCATCTCTCATCTAATCTAGGGATCCCGAGCTGAATAAGAACGCAACGTTCTCCCATCTAATTTAACCCAGCTAGATGGTGGTACGTTCTTAGTCCAAGACTTTGGCTGTCTATATCGAAGATCTGCAATAGGAGTCGGTCTTCTCCTCATTCTATCGATATATTATCAAAAGTCCAGTGACTTGACGGTTCTGCCATAGCGGTTCTGCCAAAGACTAGGCGGATCTGCCCAACTCTAACTCATGATTTACTATAATTCAATAGAGTAAGCGTATCAATATCAAGCATTGAAAATATTAAATGCAATAATCAAACAGTATGTGATTTTGGGAAATTCAAGTCAAATATAACTCGAGTTGTGCAATCCCAAATCAACATTTATTTATACCTTTGTCTTCTCGGTCTGACGAAGTCGAAGTCTCGAATTCAAATCTGTCCATACCCAAATCTGGCAATGACAATATCAAATATACTGTATCAATGTATAATTCAATTCAAGACCTGTTCTGATCAATACTCAATTCAAAATACAATCTGATCAATGTCAACGATATAACGATGCAATCTTAATCAATACCAAATCTGATCAAATGTCAATCTGCTGATGTTTTGACGGCATAACAATACAATCTGAATAACCCCGTCAATCTGAACATCACAGATATAATACCACAACTCATAATCGATATCAGTACTAAACATAATCTTCAATAATAACGGATCATGATACCAAATTTGTACAATCTCGATCATATCAGTTCTGAAAATCATAACAATTACATACATAGTCTGTTCTTCGATCTGACTTCAATTATACGATGTCTACTAAATCAGAAACACCATATATATTTCCTATTCAGTTCTGACAATATCACAATTTCAAATCGAGTCTAAACGTAAAAAAAACTTACGTCCAGTTGTAGCCTGCGTTGATAGGAACACAGTACTGAAGTCGGATTCAAATTCTGACGGACGAATTTCTCCTAAATCACAAATCTTCCACGTCGAAGAAAACTTAACCCTTTTCGCTCAATTCTTTCGATTTCCTCCGATTGAATGCTTGTGTGTGTGTGTGTGTGTGTGTATATATATATATATATACACCTCATGCCTTCTAAGAAACGTGGCTTGCTTCTTCCAATAACACGTCTCGCGCATATGCGCGAATACCATCGGCGCATATGCGCGAGACACTAAGTCTCCGCGCGTGTCTTCATGATGGCTCTCGCGCATATGCGCGTACTATCTCGCGCATATGCGCCCAAGGTTCTGGACACCCCGCGCATGTGCGCGCAAGGTTCTGCCTACCTCGCGCATGTGCGCCCGTCCACGTCACGCATATGCACGAGGACTATTCCTCACACAAAATGTCAAATATTCTTTCGGCTCTCGCGGTCTGATCCGTTCCGTCTATAAACACCTCTCAATTACAAATACATTATAATAATTATCGCCGAATCATTTTAGATTAACAGGATAAATTTCTCGGGCCTTGCATGCACTATTAGTGATACCTAAGGAATCATGGGGCGATGCTACTAGACGCTCTTACCATGGTTCGATGGGTTTAATCAGATATATGATTTCTGACATTCTCATGATCAATTGTTGATATATAGAATGGGGCAAATAAGGGTAAGCCCGAATAAAGGATTATGTCCTGAATCACAAGGAGTTGTGAACTCACAGCTAACTGTATCCCTGAACCATTGAGGGTCACACAAGCACTGGATCATTTGTTCTCGTTGAGAGAATAAATTCGAGAAAATAGCATTAGTGATTAGTCAATTTTCTGATAAAAAAGGGAATCGAATTTTTAAAATAATAAGAATAAAGTTGCTGTAGTTGAAGAAAGAGGCGTGGAGTACTTAATCGAACACAGTACCCCAAATAAACGTGTTCCAAACAAAACATAAAACTCCAGTTAAGTCGAGCCAAGAAAAAAAAATGAGCAAGAATAATTCTATTTTTAAATAAATTTATTATTTAAAAAAATATGGCGTATTTGATTGAAAGTGTGAAACATGGATTACCTAGATAAGTTCATACTGTTTCTGACAGATTAGTTGAAAACTCCTCCTCACATTATTGTCCCTAAGTTGATTATTTTAATGATCCCGATGAGTTAACATTAATTCTTGGCCTCTTGGTTTAGTGGCCAACAAATACACATGATTTTAATTGATTTATATATATATTATATATAATATATATATATATATATATATATGTATATATGTTGGATCTCGGTTTTCTACGTACCCAAACGCAGCGGAAGTTTTAAAATTTTTATTTATTTTGACAATCAAAATATAATTTGCTTTGGGCACTCGTATGATTTTAACAAAACATACATAAGATGTAAGAAAATTATACCTTTGTGAATTATTCACGTGGCTCCAACTAATCCGGTATAAACGGATTAGCTCTTGATGAATCCCTACGAACTTTCTTCAAGAGACTCTTTTCTTTTCTTCTAATTAGGTCCACGGCTGGATTGTTTGATCCTCTTCCAAATTGCACTAGAAATATTGGAAGATATTTAACGTAGCAGAAAATTATTTGAGAGACGGCTCAAAAACTTTTCTCAAAAGAAGTGGCCGAATTTCTTTGAGAGGAGAGGGGAGAGTTTTCAAAAAACTTTAGGAGAAGGAGGCTAGGGTTTTATAAAAATTATGAATGAATTATTTTTAACCCTAAGCATAATACACATACATATAAGCTTAGGGCCCATTAATTAAATTGGACCGTCGATAGCTTGACACAGAACGCTTCACATTTCCTACTGCAGTCATGATTACCTCGATCTTTGGTACCTGGTTTGTCATCTATAAATATAGGCTTAGAGGTTAGCCATATAGTCACTTTTAAACAAAAAGAATATGGCAAGAGAGAATAGTCCTGATTTGGCCGAGGAGTTCATGAAGGAAGTGATAGCTGCAAGGAAGGAGGCAATTGAAGACAAGGTGCTGGAAAAGGCACTTGCTACCTGGACTAAGGTCCAAGAGCTTCAGTCCGCCTTTGAAGGTGGGATGGTGTCTTTGTAATAGCCGAGCCCGGTGTACGGTACGGTTTAAGCTTTATTGTGTTATTTGGGTTTATGATTAGATGATAGTTGTGTTTTGGGCTATAGTATTATTGGTTATTATTTATTTGAGGTGTTAGTTGGTGTTGATTGTTCGTTTCAGCGTTTCGGATCGATTTTAGTTGAGTTTGTACTGTTCATTGCCGTGAGTAGAGTGCACCCGCGCTCTTAGATGAGTGCCCCCGCGGTGTACTATTCATCATTTTGCATTTGGAAGGCCGTGGCACCACCGCACCCGCGACAGTGCAAGGACCGCACCCGCGGTAAATGTAGCACCGCACCCGCGGTGATCGTGCATGGGATTTATTTTGGATGCCGTGAGCTTAGCGCACCCGCGGTGCTTGTACCGGTATGGGCGAGTTATTTAGTACCTTTTTGGAGTGGTTGGCTTCATTTCTACCTTATCTTATCCCTTCATTTCGAGATTCTCTCCATTGGCAAGTGTTTTCATCCATTTCAAGTGCTTCCTACCTTTGATTCTTGGAGTTATTTGGATTTCCGACTTGAGATCAACGTTCTCCGTGGTATAAGGAAGCTTAGGTAAGTTTTTGGTGCGATTCTATTGAGGTTTCGAGTTAAGAGTTATTTTGGATTTGATGTTTTGTTGGTTCTATGGATTATTTAGCTTGGATTCTTGGATTTAGACTTGATGTTGGTGTTATTTATGGATTATTGTTGTAGGTGGTGTACCAAGAGTATAGTTGGAGGTGTTCTATTGGTTTGTAAGTGGAATTTCATCCTTTGCTCACATGATATTATATGTATTGTGTTTTAAAGGTTTCAAAGTGTTATTCCCTTCCATTGATCCATTGTTATGTATTGATCTCATTGATTATCTATTGGAGGCTTATATGTCTCACCATTGTTATAAAGGGAATACAAGGAAATATATGAGATTGCGAAACGACGGCTTTAAATGATATTCAGAGTTCAAATGTTTTATTGGATTGATTAATCATAGTCAGAGAATTGCATGCAATTAGATGATCATCGACCATAGGCTTTTATCCCTCAGAGTTATCGGTTTATATCGATAGGGGTATTAGCAACCATAGACAGAGATACTATTGATATCAATCCAACCAGAGAAAAGAGAAATACCATCTTATTGCTATGATATTGCTATGCTATTGCTATGTATTCATGTTTCAGAGTTGATGGTATTTATGATTTCAAAGTCATGTTTTACAGAGTATATTATGTATCATTGCTATGTAAGAGTTCCACTTGCTGAGATTTATTCTCATTTCAGTTTATTCATGTGATGCAGATAAGAGCGACGGACCGGGACGTTGACTGTGGATGGGGGTCATATGCATACGAAGATTGGAAGGATGATTATTTTGTATCATTTTGTAACATGATCACACTAATGATATTTTGTATTTTGTTATGTCATTGGAATGATCATGTTGTTATTTTGTAAACACTTTTATGAAATGTATTTTGAAACTCCTTCCATTTGAAAGAAAATTTTAAATCCCGCTGTATTTTAATTGTATCGGGTCAGGGTGTCACATTTAGTGGTATCAGAGCGGTGTTCTTCGGACCAATGCATATGACTTCGTCTACTTTCAACTGTCCGGGTATGTTTTCTTGCATCTATCTATTGTTATTTATTGATTGGTGTCTTGTGAGCAATTGTAGAGTATGCCTCCTAAGCGTAAGGCGGCAGAGGGTGAGGATAGTTCTTCCTCTAGAGTTGTCGACGAGTTCGGCAAGTTGCTCAAGGAGCAGGCTAAGGTGCATAGCGAGCAGATTCAGCAGCTCATTCGTATGCAAGGTACTGGCCAAGGTAGAGGGCAAGGTAGAGTTCCAGTAGCTCAGGCAGTTGGCACTGATGCCGTCTTTTCAGCTTTCAAGAGAATGGATCCACCGGAATTCGCAGGCAGTTCTGATCCGTTAGTTGCTGTTGAGTGGGTCAAGGCGCTTGAAGCTATCTTCGATCATCTTCAGTATGAGGATAAAGACAGGATCAGTTGTGCTGTTTTCATGTTGGTCAAGGCCGCCCGCATTTGGTGGAATGCGACGAAGGTCAGTGTTACTGTTGCGACACTGAAGTGGTCAGAGTTTACAGACTTGTTCTATGACAAGTATTTCCCCGACGCCCTTCGAGCGAGGAAAGTTACAGAGTTCTTGGAGCTTCGACAGGGAGGCATGGATGTTGGTGAGTACATTCTGAAGTTCGAGGAGGGTTGCTTGTTTGCTCCGTATGTTGCTTCGAACGACAAGGACAAAGGCGCTCATTTCATTCGAGGCCTTAGAGCTGAGATTCGACGGGACATCAACATGTCCAAGGCCGTTACTTTCAAGGAGATTGTATCCAAAGCTTTGATGGCCGAGCAGGACGAGGAGGACATTGCCCGAGAGAGGCAAGAGAGACACCAGGCCATTGCTCAGAGAGGCCAGGGTTCGAATCAGAGGGGCAGGGATCGTTTCAAGGGTAAGGGTAAGATGGAGTTCAGTCCTAGACCTCCGCCAGTTCCAGTTGCTCCAGTTGATCCTGATAAGCCACAATGTCCTAAGTGTGGCAAGCATCACCGTGGAGAGTGCAGATATGGCACTCATACTTGTTACCGTTGTGGCACGGCAGGCCACGTTGCCAGGAATTGTCCGAGAGGAGATAGCCAAGGGAAGGTGCAGGGTCGTATCTTTGCGATGACTAAGGAAGATGGTGGCCATGGAGGAGCTCTCGCCAGCACAGGTACTTCGCTGGTCCTTCCTTTTATTTCTTGTCTTGAGGCTGAGAGATTGTTGTGTAGAGGTTGCGATGGGTTTCTTGCTTCTATTGTGGATGTTAATAGATTGATTAAGTTGAATGTAGATGATATTGATGTGGTGAGGGAGTTTGCTGATGTGTTCGAGGATGATGTTCCGGGTTTGCCGCCGGATAGGGATGTTGAGTTTGTGATTGATTTAGCTCCAGGTACGGTTCCTATTTCTAAGGCTCCGTACAGGATGACCCCTACAGAGATGAAGGAGTTGAAGACTCAGTTGCAGGATCTTTTAGACAAGGGCTTTATTCGTCCGAGTTCTTCGCCTTGGGGAGCTCCGGTTCTGTTTGTCAAGAAAAAGGATGGTTCTTTGCGACTGTGTATCGACTACAGGGAGCATAACAAAGTAACTGTCAAGAACAAGTATCCGTTGCCTCGGATAGATGATTTGTTTGATCAGCTCCATGGTGCTACTGTGTTCTCGAAGATTGATCTTCGGTCTGGCTACTATCAGTTGAAGGTTAGGGAGTCTGATATCCCTAAGACAGCTTTCCGGACCAGGTACGGTCACTATGAGTTTCTTGTCATGTCTTTTGGTTTGACCAATGCCCCTTCAGTCTTCATGGACCTGATGAACCGTGTGTTCAAGCCCTATCTGGATAGCTTCGTCATTGTCTTCATTGACGATATCTTGATCTATTCCAAGACCAGAGAGCTTCATGCCGAGCATCTCAGAGTTGTTCTTCAGTTGTTGCGAGAGAAGAGGTCGTTTGCCAAGTTGAAGAAGTGTGAGTTTTGGCTGGATCAGATTTCTTTTCTAGGCCATGTGGTTTCGAGAGATGGCATTGCTGTTGATCCGTTGAAGATAGAGGCGATTCAGAGTTGGCCTATTCCTACCACTGTTTCAGAGGTTCGCAGTTTCCTTGGTTTAGCGGGGTACTATCGTCGTTTCATTTCAGGTTTCTCCAAGATTGCCCTGCCATTGTCCAATCTGACGAGGAATACTGTGAAGTTCGAGTGGTCTATCGATTGCCAGAGTGCATTTCAGGAGTTGAAGGACAGATTGACGACATCTCCTATTCTTTCTTTGCCCAGTGGTTCTGAAGATTTTGTTGTCTATACCGATGCGTCGAAGAGAGGCCTTGGTGCAGTGCTGATGCAGCAAGGTAAGGTCATTGCCTATGCGTCTCGCCAGTTGAAGGATTATGAGAAGAATTATCCGACGCACGATTTGGAGCTAGCAGCTGTGGTTTTCGCCCTGAAGATTTGGAGGCATTATCTGTATGGCGAAAAGTGTGAGATCTTCACAGACCACAAGAGCTTGAAGTATCTGTTTTCTCAGAAAGAGCTCAACATGAGGCAGAGGAGGTGGTTAGAGCTGGTCAAGGATTATGATGTGACTATCAGTTACCACCCGGGGAAAGCGAATGTAGTGGCTGATGCTTTAAGCCGCAAGTCGAGTGCTTCATTGAGTTCTTTGATTCAGAGACCATTGTTGATGGATTTGCAGAGAGAGGAGATTGATCTAGTGATTCCAGGGACCATTGCTCGTTTGTCAGC
Organism: Primulina eburnea; assembly: GCF_022965805.1. Classification (NCBI taxonomy): domain Eukaryota; kingdom Viridiplantae; phylum Streptophyta; class Magnoliopsida; order Lamiales; family Gesneriaceae; genus Primulina; species Primulina eburnea. The sequence continues at coordinate 14,824,980 of NC_133112.1, read as the reverse complement.
GTTGGTTATTCGATCTACTTTGATGGACAGGATCCGTAGAGAGCAGTCGACTGATGTTCAGTTGGCAGAGTTGAGAGCTAGAGCCGAGGCTACAGGGAATTCAGAGTTTGGTTCGAATGGTGATAGATTGGTGACTTTCAGAGGCCGTATTTGTGTTCCTTCTGGCGACGATATTCGTAGAGACGTTTTGACAGAGGCTCATACCGCACCTTATTCGATTCATCCAGGTAGCACGAAGATGTATCAGGATCTTCGTCGACTCTATTGGTGGCCAGGTATGAAGAGAGATATTGCTTTGTTCATTTCTCAGTTCCTTACTTGTCAGCAGGTTAAGATTGAGCATCAGAGACCTGCTGGGACATTGCTATCTTTGCCGATTCCTCAGTGGAAGTGGGAGCATATCACTATGGATTTCGTGACTGGTTTACCCAGGACGCAGAAGGGTTTCAATTCCATTTGGGTCATTGTTGATAGATTGACCAAGTCAGCGCATTTTCTCCCAGTCAAGACGACGTATTCGATGTCTCAGTATGCCGAGGACTACATTGCAGAGATTGTTAGACTTCACGGTGTCCCTGTGTCGATCGTGTCTGATCGTGATCCTAGATTTACCTCCGAGTTTTGGAAGAGTTTGCACAGAGCTATGGGTTCCCGATTAGCTTTCAGTACAGCTTATCATCCTCAGAGCGACGGTCAGTCAGAGAGAGTCATTCAGATTCTGGAGGATATGCTCAGAGCTTGTACTATTGACTATTCTGGTAGTTGGGATTCCAAGTTGCCTCTTGTGGAGTTCACGTACAACAATAGCTACCAGGCGTCGATTGGCATGGCACCGTATGAGGCACTTTATGGCAGGAAGTGCAGATCCCCTTTGTTTTGGGATGAGGTTGGCGAGAGGAAGATGTTAGGTCCCGAGTTAGTCCAGCAGACAGCCGATGTTGTTGCAGTGATCAGAGAGAGGATGAGGACTGCTCAGTTCAGGCAGAAGAGTTATGCAGATGTTCGTCGTAGACCTTTGCAGTTCGAGGTTGGCGATCATGTTTTTCTGAAGATAGCACCTCTCAAGGGTGTGATGAGATTTGGCAAGAAGGGCAAGTTGAGTCCTAGATTCATTGGTCCATTCGAGATATTGGACAGAGTTGGTGACCGAGCCTACAGATTAGCCCTACCGCCCGATCTTGACAGAGTCCATAATGTGTTTCACGTATCGATGCTCAGGAAGTATATTGCAGATCCTTCCCATGTTCTTCACCACGAGCCATTGGACTTGACGCCGAGTTTGACTTACCATGAGATTCCGATTCAGATTTTGGATCGCACTGTCAGAGTATTGAGGAACAAAGAGATCGGCATCGTTAAAGTCTTTTGGAGGAACCATTTGATTGAGGAGGCTACGTGGGAACCAGAGACTGAGATGAGAGAGAGGTATCCTGAGTTGTTCGTGCAGTGACGTCAATTTCGAGGACGAAATTCCTCTAAGGAGGGGAGATTGTAATAGCCGAGCCCGGTGTACGGTACGGTTTAAGCTTTATTGTGTTATTTGGGTTTACGATTAGATGATAGTTGTGTTTTGGGCTATAGTATTATTGGTTATTATTTATTTGAGGTGTTAGTTGGTGTTGATTGTTCGTTTCAGCGTTTCAGATCGATTTTAGTTGAGTTTGTACTGTTCATTGCCGTGAGTAGAGTGCACCCGCGCTCTTAGATGAGTGCCCCCGCGGTGTACTATTCATCATTTTGCATTTGGAAGGTCGTGGCACCACCGCACCCGCGGCAGTGCAAGGACCGCACCCGCGGTGAGACCGCACCCGCGGTAAATGTAGCACCGCACCCGCGGTGATCGTGCATGGGATTTATTTTGGATGCCGTGAGCTTAGCGCACCCGCGGTGCTTGTGTGACCGCACCCGCGGTGTAAGTATGGGCGAGTTATTTAGTACCTTTTTGGAGTGGTTGGCTTCATTTCTACCTTATCTTATCCCTTCATTTCGAGATTCTCTCCATTGGCAAGGGTTTTCATCCATTTCAAGTGCTTCCTACCTTTGATTCTTGGAGTTATTTGGATTTCCGACTTGAGATCAACGTTCTCCGTGGTATAAGGAAGCTTAGGTAAGTTTTTGGTGCGATTCTATTGAGGTTTCGAGTTAAGAGTTATTTTGGATTTGATGTTTTGTTGGTTCTATGGATTATTTAGCTTGGATTCTTGGATTTAGACTTGATGTTGGTGTTATTTATGGATTATTGTTGTAGGTGGTGTACCAAGAGTATAGTTGGAGGTGTTCTATTGGTTTGTAAGTGGAATTTCATCCTTTGCTCACATGATATTATATGTATTGTGTTTTAAAGGTTTCAAAGTGTTATTCCCTTCCATTGATCCATTGTTATGTATTGATCTCATTGATTATCTATTGGAGGCTTATATGTCTCACCATTGTTATAAAGGGAATACAAGGAAAAATATGAGATTGCGAAACGACGGCTTTAAATGATATTCAGAGTTCAAATGTTTTATTGGATTGATTAATCATAGTCAGAGAATTGCATGCAATTAGATGATCATCGACCATAGGCTTTTATCCCTCAGAGTTATCGGTTTATATCGATAGGGGTATTAGCAACCATAGACAGAGATACTATTGATATCAATCCAAACAGAGAAAAGAGAAATACCCTCTTATTGCTATGATATTGCTATGCTATTGCTATGTATTCATGTTTCAGAGTTGATGGTATTTATGATTTCAAAGTCATGTTTTACAGAGTATATTATGTATCATTGCTATGTAAGAGTTCCACTTGCTGAGATTTATTCTCATTTCAGTTTATTCATGTGATGCAGATAAGAGCGACGGACCGGGACGTTGACTGTGGATGGGGGTCATATGCATACGAAGATTGGAAGGATGATTATTTTGTATCATTTTGTAACATGATCACACTAATGATATTTTGTATTTTGTTATGTCATTGGAATGATCATGTTGTTATTTTGTTAACACTTTTATGAAATGTATTTTGAAACTCCTTCCATTTGAAAGAAAATTTTAAATTCCGCTGTATTTTAATTGTATCGGGTCAGGTTGTCACAGTCTTCCTCCAAGGAGATGTTAGCAATGGAGAAGTATTATCGACGTCTTCATAGTGCTGATAGCGCAGACGTCTTCTCTGAAGATGGCGTCTACCTCCTTATGCTCTTAATGGAGCAGAGGACTCTGAAAAAGATTGTTTTTTCAGAGGACTTTCTGCGTACATCCACCGGAGAGCTGACCACTTGGTTGACAATCTGGAGAGCGTACGTTAAAAAAAATTAAAGAATTTACGCCCCCGCTTCTATTAGTAATGAAATTATTATATTCTGTTTACTTATTGCAACCTGCATAATCAGCATCTGAATATCCAATAAGAATGAAAGATGAATCATTGGGATACCATAAGCCGACATTTTGAGTTCCTTTCAAGTACTTCAAAATACGTTTAGCAGCAATATAATGAGATTGTTTAGGGTTTGATGGAAATCTTGCACTAATACAAACAGCAAATATAATATCTGGTCTACTGACAGTAAGATTTAACGATGAGCTAATAAGACCACGATACTGAGTTAACTCTACTGGAATTCCACTTTCATCTTTATCAAGCTTGGTAGATGAGCTCATCGGAGTGGAAGCAGTAGAGCATGCTTCCATACCAAACTTTTTCAGAAGCTCCTTAGTATACTTGGCTCGATTTATGAAAATTCCAGTATCAAGTTGTTTGATCTGTAATCCTAGGAATAATGTTAATTCTCCCATCATGCTCATTCCGAATTGATCTTGCATCAACTTAGCAAACTTTGCCCATAGTTTGGGGTTAGTTGACCGAAAAATAATATCATCAACGTAAATATGTACTAATAGGATATGTTTATTCTTGACTAGAGTGAACAGAGTTTTGTCTACTGTCCCAATTGTAAAATCATGATTGACAAGAAATTGTGATAGAGTATCATACCACGCTCTAGGTGCCTGTTTTAGACCATACAAAGCTTTGTGTAATTTGAATACATGATGAGGTGAGAAATGATCAATAAAACTTGGAGGTTGTTCGACGTAGACCTCTTCTTGTAGTAGAACATTTAGAAAAGCACTCTTCACATCCATTTGATAGACTTTGAAATTTTTTAAAGCAGCAAAGGCCAAAAATATGCTGATAGCTTCGAGCCTTGCTACTGGTGCGTAGGTTTCATCATAGTCTATTCCTTCTTCTTGTCTAAAACCTTGAGCCACCAGTATTGCTTTATTTCTGAACACTGTGCTTTCTTCATTTAGTTTGTTTCTGAATACCCACCGGGTTCCAATGACAGCTTGGTGAGATGGTCTAGGTACTAGATACCAAACTTCGTTTCTTTTGAATTGATTCAGCTCTTCTTCCATAGCTTCAATCCAACTAGGATCCAGAAGGGCTTCTTCAATTTTCTTTGGTTCATCCTGAGAAATGAAAGCAGCATGCATATATTCATTAATCATTTTCCTTCTGGTTCTCAAAGGCGCTGCTGGATTTCCAATAACCAAAGAGGGAGGATGACATTTTCTCCAAATAAAAGGGTTTAAAGGGATTTCTTCCTGATTTGATATATTTGGATTGATCTCTTCTGAACCGGTAGCAGGATCTGGATTATCAGCTGCTGGTACTGGTATGTATAATATTTGTACTTCTGTTCTGCTAATGGAATGTCTGGTTCTGGATTTTGAACATCTTTTATACTAGCTTCTGTATCATCTTCACTATCCAGTTCCAAGTGAATTTTGTCTAACCTGTTACTCAAATTTGACATATTAGATATTTCAGGAGCACTGCTGTCCTCGTCAAAGACAACATGAACCGATTCTTCAAGAGTAAGAGTTCTATTATTGAAGATTCTGAAAGCTTTGCTCACAGCAGAGTAACCAAGGAGTAGTCCAGCATCTGATTTTGAATCAAATGCAGTTAAATAGTTTTTGCCATTACTGAGCTCAAAGCATTTGCAGCCGAATACATGAAAATAAGATATATTAGGCTTACTCCCTTTCCATATCTCATCAGGAGTCTGGTTATGCCTTTTGTTGATCATTGTTCTGTTTTGCGTATAGCATGCAGTGTTGATTGCTTCTGCCCAGAAGCGCTGAGAAATGTCCGCATCTGCTAGCATTGTTCTAGCAGCTTCTTTAAGGGTTCTGTTTCTCTTCTCAGCTACTCCGTTTTGTTGAGGCGTTCTGGCAGGTGAATATTCATGATGAATCACTTGTTCATCTAAGTACAACTCAAGAATTCTGTTAGTGAACTCAGTATCCCGATCACTTCTGATTTTAATGATAGAAAAGGATTTTTCATTTTGAATCTTTTTCAGAAGCTTGATCAGGAGGCTACTAGTTTGATCTTTTCCAGCAAGAAATATTACCCAAGTAAATCTAGAAAAATCATCAATAACAACAAGGGTATATTTCATTCCCCCTAAGCTCATGATAGGGATTGGACCAAATAAGTCCATATGCAGCAATTCCAAACAACTTGAAGTTGATTGGCTACCTTTGTTCTTGAAGCTGGATCTTATCTGTTTCCCAAGCTGACAAGCAGAACAAACATGATTCTTAACAAAATTAATATAAGGCTAACCATCGACTATATTATGCTTTTTGAGATTGTTGATAGATTTGAAATTCAGATGATTCAATCTCTTGTGCCAGAGCCAATGTTTATCACTAAGAGAGGCAACTAAACATGTAGGAGCATTAACATGATCTAAGTTCCAAGAAATTCTGTAGGTGTTGCCCTCTCTCTTTCTAGTTAATACAGTAGACTCAGCAGAATCTTTAACTATGCATGTGTGCTTCTGAAAAACTACAGAATAACCATTATCACACAGTTGACTAATGCTGATTAAATTATAACAAAGATTCTCAAACAGTAGTACGTCATTGATAGTTACGTTACCATGGATAATCTTACCCTTAACCATTGTTTTACCTTTTGAGTTGTCCCCAAACGTTATTTTTGGTCCAGTACAACTTATTACTTCTGATAGCAGATTTTTCTGTCCAGTCATGTGTCTGGAACATCCACTGTCCCGATACCATGTGGAGCTGCTCACTTTAGCTTTCTTTACCTATTCCTGCAAACACAAATTTTAGTATTCTGGTACCCAATCTACTTCGGTCCAAGCCTTATTAGTCCCTTAGGAACCCACATTTGTACAATTTTTGGTGATTTTGTACTTCGGGTATCCATAGAGGTGTGTGCAGCAGAGGGTCTATTATTTCTATGCATCTCAGAATGTTGTTCTTCCCTTCTGTTCATGTTGTCTAGCATGTGTCTCTTCTGAACAAGTCTAGAATTATAGTATTAGTAGTTTTTAACCTTCATAGGGGGTTGTCTTCCTGAGTTGAATCCTCTAATGGATCCAGAACTTTGGTCAACTCTTCCCTTAGGTTCAATATAACCAAGACCATAATTCTTTCTTTTGTTCATCTGATTTACATTTCTTTCAACTTGAACAGTCGGTACTTGCGATTCCCATGCCACACTGGATTTAACAAATCGAATGTATTTTGTTTTGCTGGTATCCAGTTCTGGCTGAGTACTGATTTCAGAAGTGCTTTCATCATTGCTGAATATGAGACCACTTCTATCTCCGGATTGCTTCTGCAATTCTTGCATCTTTTCCAATGAAATAGAAGACTTATTCCAAGCATTTACCAGAACAGACAGCTTCTGATTTTCAGATTTCATTGTCTGGTAATCTGCTTTTACTCTCTCATTCTCGGTTTTCAACTTACTCATCTCCACTTTCAAATAATCGCAGCTATTCTCTTGCAAGCAAGTGAATTTACTTACTTGATTTATTAAGTTTAGATTTTCATTTTTAACTTTCTCGAATGATTGAGAAAGTCTTGAGTACTCCCCTACCATGTCATGTAATGCTTCAATTAAATCAGTTCGTGTAAATTCGTCAGAGTCGAAGTCGAATGCCTCTTCAGATGTTGAGTTTGATTCAACATCTGCCATAAGACATTTAATCTCTTCTGCATCACTTTCACTATAATGACTTTCTGAGTCAGATGACTCAGAGCTGGAATCCGCACATTTAGATTTGCTTTCTTCAGCAATCATCGCTTTGCGGTCTTTTCTGAACTTTTTGTCATTCCTTTTGTACTCTTTCTTCTTCTGGTCATCTTTATTGGGCTTTGGACAGTCAGCAATAAAGTGATCAATCTTTCCAAAGTTGAAGCACGCCATATCACCAGATGGTGAATCCTTCTTGAAGTTGCGATTAGGGTTTTGGTAGGCTCGGTGATTCTTTCTCATGAATCTAGAGAACTTTTTCACAAATAAGGACATAGCTTCATTGCTGATTTTTTCAGCAGTCTTTTAAGAAGTACTTTCAGTAAGGGTAACTGGTACTGCTTGTGGAATGATTGCATCAGCAGCAGTACAAGTAATATCAGTAGTAGCAGCAAGGGCCTTGGTTGGCAGATTTGTTGAGGGCTCTTCTTCACCTCTTATTTCTAGTTCGAACTCATAGGCTTTTAAGTCAGCAAACAAGTCATGTAATTCCAACTTGTTTAGATCTTTAGAAACTCTCATAGCCATTGTTTTCACGTCCTATTCTCTGGGTAATGCTCTCATTACTTTGAGCCCTATTTCTCGATTCGTGATCTTTGTCCAGAGCTGCTAACTCATTGACTAGGCTACTAAAACGTTCATCAAACTCATTTATAGTTTCACCAGCCTTCATCTTTAAATTCTCAAACTTCTGGATTGCTACAGACAGTTTATTTTCTTTTGTTTTCTCCTTTCCTTCACATATCTGAATGAGCTTTTCCTAGATTTCTTTAGCAGTAGAACACATCTTGATTTTGCTGAATGTGTTCTTATCAAGAGTTTTGTAAAGAATGTCCTTCGCGACATTATCAAGATTGGCTTTTTTCTTATCTTCGCCAGTCCATTCGTTTCGTGGTTTTTCAACCATTTGAGGTGCAGCCTCAGTAACAGCAATAGCTGTATTTGGTTATAAGATCTTTAATGGTCCGTCTGTGATGACATACCACATGTCATCATCCTGCGCTGCAAGGTGAGCTTGCATACGGATCTTCCAATCATCAAAATATTCTTTCGAGAACATGGGAACCTTGCTGAAATGTGCCATTTATATGTATTTTCAAGGACAATAATAACCTGCTCTGATACCAATTGTTGGGGATCGAGGAAGATTTTAGAGGGGGGGTGAATGAACTCTTCTCCAATCTCTTCTTTTCTTTCTCGGATAATGAAGGTGCTAGAATCCTGTTAGAGATAGTAGCTGATCTTGTCGTGAATACTTCAAACAGATTACAATATTAAGTGCGGAAACAATCCGATGGAGTGAATGAAAATAGTAATATCAGTAGACAGCAGTTGTTTGTGGAAGTTCGAAGATAAAGTCTTCTACGTCTCCCCTTATTCTATTTCCAGAAGGTATCACTAAATGACTTTGGATTTTACAGTGCAACTCTTGTACACACCCACTTCAGCAGGGCTTACCCTTTGCCTACTGAAACTCTTAGTTACTCAACACAGTAAAAATACGATACAAAAAAGTTCTGAAAAGACTATTTTCAGATTACAAACTCTTCTTGATAAAATATGAGTACTGTGAATAATTATGAAGAGTGTAAGAAACAGTAACACAAAATGATCTCAATAGATCAAATATTTGTTATGAAGCGTGTGCTACTTTTCTTTATGTTGAACTCAAAGATATCAAGGATTCATGGTTTTCTCGTTTTGTGAAATACAATTGATTTTTGAGAAGATTTAGCGCTTTCTTCTATATGGGTTTGTTCCATATATATAGGTGACTGAGTTCAACGTCTATAATTAGAAAATGTCTCCTGACTTCTGATAGAATCAGCTTTATTACCGAAATAGGTTCCTGCAGAAAAGCTATAAAACAATCAGTCATGTTTTATACTAAAATCGGTAAAGCGAATTAAATGACTTCGTACAGTAATTAATGCTACAATTAATACTAGTACTAGGTGACCTTTAACGGTATCATTTAAGATTAGCTCCGTTAGAAAACATCTTCTGTTTCTTATTTTCTATATGTTCTACTGCTTCTGTTTTTGACACAGTGCTTTTCATATTGTCTAATGTTCTTAAAGAATGCTGCTGGTTTTTATTTTCATCGCCACAATTAATTTAGGTCTATCAATTTTCCCCTTTGTGGTGATGCCAAAACATGAACAATATAAAAGCATAAAAGCATTATAAAACAAATAACAATCAGAAGATAATATTAGTGAAATTAAAGAACAAAGATTGTCAATCATCAATTCTAATATCCTGATCTCTTCTAGCTGATGATTCCGTATGGTCTCCTGTTCTTCTTTGTTCTGCTTCTGTTTGATCTCTTCCTCTTCTTTGTTCTACTTCCCCCTTTTTGGCATTAGTGGCAATAACACGAGCAATGAAATCATCCATTCGTCCAGACAAGTTTTGAATTCCATTAGTCAACATCTCCAGATATGGAGCCTGAGTAGAAACTCGATCATTAAGAATGGTGAGAGATTGAGATTGAGAATCAATCTTGGCATCCATTAATTCCATGGTGGTGGAAACTGAGCGAATAAGGTTATCATGATCGGTGAGTCGGTTAAGTATGTCAGATTGAGCGAGCGTGAGTTGACTAGAAATTATGGATATAGCTTGTCGAAAAACAATGGTTTCAGCATACATTTTATGCATAGATTCCGCCGTTTTATATATTTCCTTGGACATACGGTCTCGGAAGAACTGAGCACCACTGATTTCTACGGCATTTTCACGAGATAACCGCTTGACTATATCAGAAAGATTCTGGAGCTCTTTTTGTAGAATATCAACCTGAAATTCTAAATTAAATGGTTTCAGTTCTGGTGATGGAGTTCGTGCAAGCAAGCGTTGCCTTATCTCGGCAAGTCTGGTATCAGTGTCAGTTGGTACAGGATTTGCGACAACCAATGCAGTAGAGTCTTGAAATTTTGTAGGAGGAATAGCATCCGTTGGATCAGTAGAGTGGCCAGGTTCAGCAGAGCTTGCGTCTGGAACAGTAGTAACAAGTGGTTCTGCAGTAGTGTTCTTAGGAACAATCTCTTCAACATGAGCAATAGATGCAGGAACCTTATTCTCTTCAGATGGAACAACTTCAGTAGTTCCAAATGGTTGTTCCGCAGACACAGGTTCAGATTACTGGTTCAAAAGAGCTTCCATTTCTGCTTGATGTTCAGCAGAAAATTTCTCTAGATTTGGCAATAAAGAGGATGGGGCAGCATCTGAGTCTGGTATGGGTTGGTCTGCCGTTGGAGAAGATGATTGATCTAAAGCAGTACCTAGATCGGTTTCTGGAGAAGTAGAGAGCATAGGAACGATTTATTCAATGACTTCTTCCACCAAAGCTAGTTCACGCATAGATAGGAGAGATGAGGATTGAATAGGCTTCTTTGGTTATGCAGGAGTACTGAGAGCACGAGCTTTTGGTGAAGCTGGAGTCCGTTCCTCAACTGTCTGAATCTGAGTAAAGTCTGGAACAAAGCCTACATTATATTGAATGGGCTCTTCAAAGGCTTGTTCTTGAGCAAGAAGTTGCTCGCTCATCTGTCTCAATCTTGCAGTCAGAACATGAATAACATGTTTATCTTGAGCAGCAGTAGGAGTTGTAGGATCAAAATTTGATTCGAGAGTTTTCAGAACAGATTCTAACTTCTAACATTTTAGCTGTTCAAAGATGTAGCCTCGTATACGCATGGCTTCAATCACATTTTCAGTTTTGGCAAACTTACAAACTTTCTTTTCAGTGTTCATCATTTTCGCATAAGATCCTTTCTTCATGAAGTATGAGAAAGAATGAAAAACTCGAACTTTGGGCCATTCATCAAAGAAATTTATGTCGTCACTAGAAGAACTTTATATTTCTGCTAAGTGAAGATCAACACCAGTTGTCACAAATTTCTTGGGTCCAAGAGATTGTGGTTCTTCAGTCAATTTTTCTTTCCCTTTAGCAGATGATGAGACAGGCAATACGTGTCGAAAAGCAGAAGACCTCGTAGTTGATTCTCGAATAACAATTCCAGACACAGGTCTGAAAGTTGAAGCAGTAGATGTTGTTGGAACAGAGATAGCAGTTGGTTGTGAAATAGGAGCAGTGGGTCGTGCAGAAGAAAAAACTTCTGGAAACACTTGCCTCATCGGAACACTATCCAATTCCGAGATTGCTGCTGTCTTCTTGGTCCGAAGAACAGTTCGAGCTTTCTTTTGCTGGGAGTAGGGGGCAGAGATGGTTGAATGGGAGCAGCAGACTCCTCGGACACTGTCTTGTCAGAATCAATAGAGATAACCACTCTCTTTCTTTTAATCTTCTTTTGAAATCCTTGATCCTTAGAAATAGTGTCTCCAATATGCCTTTTTAAAGCAACAAATTCAGCCACAGTTGGCTTGGGCCTTAAAGCGAGTACATTGTCAGCGTTAATCATTGTCACAGAAGCAGCATCATGTTCACTTGTAAAGGCTAAACCAGCATCTTTTAGCATTGTGCTGATCTGAACAGCAAATCCAGAGCTTTGCCTTGTAACCATATCTTTCATCATTCGAAACAAGAAACGACTCCAATCCATTTTAATTCCTGAAGTGATGGCAACCATCACTTGGACTTTCTCCTTTGTCAGTTTATCAAAGGTGCCAGCTTTGACCAATAAGGCCTTTGCCACAATGTCAGCAAGCACTTGATACTCTATTTTGAGAAGCTTCTTGAAGCAAGATGGAGACAGTTCGTCTCCAGAAGCTGAGAAGGTGCTGAGAGCAGTAGACATCTCTTGCTTAGAAATATCGGAGAATTCAGAAATACTTGAACATGGGAGGAAGAAGGTTGATCCCAATAGTGCGGCATCAATGGAGATGGATGCGTCTCCTTGAGAATGAATGATCTTTCCTTCTTGAATAGTTGCCCTAGCATAGAAATCCAGAAGGGCATTTTGTATATCGCAGCAGGTGCTTCCAAGAATTTTCGGAGTCCTGATTTTTCTAGGGCTTGGAACATTTTGACAAGATTCTCATCTTTGATATTGAGAACTGAAGTAAAGTTGACTTGATAGGCATTAAGAGTACATGCTCTGGCCATTTCTGTAGAAATGAATCAAATATATTTTGCAGTAGAGAAGAAATATTTAAGAGAAAGCAGTAGCTGAGTAGCAAAAGTTTTGAAGCAGTAACGGTGAAAATTAAGAAACTGATATATTAAAAGAATGTACAGCCGTCAATGTGAACACAAGGACACGTGTCAATATGTTTAAAGTTGAGTATTTTGAAATGATAGCCAGATCATGTTAGACTGACCAATGATTTTAAAAATTTTGAATCTCAGTGAAAATAGCGGGCTGTCCAAGTGGTTACTTTTGAAATAATCAGAAGAGAAGTTGTCGTTTTATGATAACGTCTACTGGAAGTTTCAAAGTACTGAAATAATTGAGAACTTTGATAAAACCAGTAGACTTGTTGTTTTATCAAAAGGACAGACATTCTATCTGTTTTCGAAAAAAGATACGAAATCTTAGTTTGACTAAGATAATGTTCCCCCTCGATAAATGCAACCAATAAATGCAGAGATGTGATATCTGTGTTAGAGTAGGTGCACGTCGAGCCAAGTGTTGGCCGAGTGTTCACAATGAAACTCTATGTATAAGCTGTCTTTATTTTAATAATATTTGAAATTATTATTTTGGCAAATCTTTATCTGTATACCCATGCTAGCTGCATAGATAAAGCCCTTGAATATACAAATAGTAGAAAGAATATGAGATGCTCATATGATGAGTATCATGAAACTCATATTTGTAATACTGTATATTCTAAACGGTTCCTAGTCGATTCAGCCGCCACTAAGAAGGATATAGGCCGCTCGAGTTAGAGACTAGTATCTGCGATGTGAGTACCATGTTTCATTGGTAGGGGACATTGTGATGTCCGAACATGCAGATAGGTGCTCCTTGTAGAGTGCACTGAACAACCCTCCATAAAAGGACTTTCCAAGTGGTTCTCACTTATCGAGTGGAAAAGTCCTGGTTTATGGTTGTACAGAATTAGTCCTTATGACCCGGGACAACATTGAGACTCTATGTGCTAGAATTACACTTTGACTTGTTTACCGACTCTCATGGGGTCATCAGGTGGCAAGGTTGGGTGTTCTGTCGAAACACATAGGAGTCGATGCATTGTAGTCGGGGATTCACCGCTTACCTTCGGGTATGGATATCCTATGTGTTATCATGTGTATGTAGATCGAAATCTCTGGCCAGAGTATGGTTGTAATTATGAAAGGTGTTTCATAGATTACACCATCGATGCAACTACGACATGACACATAGTATCGATTCATAGACAACTCTCGATAAACCAATGGTTGTCGAATCGGTCGGGATATATGAGTTGAAGGGACCGTACTGTACGCTAACCATAATTGAATGGTTCTTGCAGGCACTATCATGTGATACCTAGGGAATCACGTAAGCGATGCTGCTAGGCGTTTAACGTGATTGGTTGGGTACTATCAGACTTGAGTTCTGACGTTCTTACTATCAAGGAGTTGATAAGTAAGAATGGAGCAATTGGGGTATGCTCGAATAAGGACATGTTTAGTCCGAATCACATGGAGATGTGAACCCACGGCTAGTTGTATCAATGAACCATTGAGGGCCACACAAGTACTAGCTTTGTAAATCCCGATGAGAAGTAAAATAGTTCAATGTGTTGAACGGCTTATAAAGGAGTTTATAAGCGTAAGGAAAATTAGAAGTATGACTTCTATGAGAGAAATGTAAATTTTGATTTATGGAAGTGTTCCTAAATTAAAATTTGGCCAAGAGAATAATGTATTTGAAAATTGTGATTTTCATAAACATTATAATGGACTAAATTAAATTAATTCAAGTGTTGAATTAATTAAACACTAGTGGGCCTTGTAGAGCCCAAATAATTAAATTAATTCAAGTGTTGGATTAATTAAATAATATTGAGTCTTGTAGAGCTCAATTAAAATAATTATTTAAACTAGTGGGACTTGGGTAAATTCAAGTAATGTTTAATTAGTCTCAAATATGTTTGAGATAATTAAATTTAGTCCAAAGTTTTTAATTTGATTAAAAACTATATTATATGCATGCATGGGAGGTGAAGAGTTGGGGAATACTTTTGATTAAAATAATGGTTGGCATGCAACTTTTTGTATCAACTTTTTGCAACCCCAAGACTAGACTCTCCTCCCTCATTCTCAACATACATGGCCGAAATCTCCCTCTCCCATTTCTCTCCAATTTTTCTTCCATTTTGTGTTCTTCAATTGTTGGAGAATACTCACTTCTCTTTGATAAATCCTCAAATATTTCTAGTGCAATATTTGAGGGGATTTACCTAGTTGGTGGTGGGCTTAATTTTGGAGTAAGGAGGAGAGCTTGTAGATTCATCTTCCATTCAAGAGCTTTGTTGCTAGTCAACAAAGTTGGAGCCACAATCAACTTTTAAAGTTGATAGGTACATCTCTTTAACATCCTATGAATGTTTTTTTGTTTTGTAAATATTACACAAGATTTTTATATGGGGTGGCCGAAATTATGCCTCAAAATTTTCGAATTTTTGCTTCCGTTGCGTTTCCGGCCACCGTAACCGGTCCGCTTTCAAGTGGTATCAGAGCTTAGGTTACGGATTTTGTGTAATATTTACGTAATATTATGTTGAGATCGATTTCTAACCGCTTGAGAAATTTTTTTGTGCATGTATTGATAGGGCCGAAAATTTTTTAAGAAAACAAAAAAAAAAAAAAATGTTTTTCCGGGCAGCCGAGGGGCTGCCCGAAAATTTCGGGCAGCCGAGGGGCAGCCCAAGGGGCTGCCCGAAATGTCTTTTTAAAATAATAAAAAAAAAAAATTTTTGTTGTTGCCGGAATCCGGCGACGGAGCTCCGGCGACGGCGATGACGGCTAGGGTTTCCAAAAGTGTTTTGGACAATCTTAGTGTCATGGGCCTTGAGATGTTGGGCCATTGGATGGACAACATTATTTGTGAAATTTAAATGGGCCTAAGTATTTTTGGTGAAAAATGGTTTTTGGGCCCTTAAGTTTAAATTTACAATTGTTGCACATATTTTCTCATAAAATAAATAATTGAAGTAGGACCTCAATTATTTATAGTAAATGGTGATTTACAAGAAATTCGATTATAAATAAATTAATTTGAAAGTAGACAAAGGTGTTTGTATACTTTGTTAATTTAATTTATAATTGTGGCGGTTAGTGATTGGATCAAGATATATAATATTAGATCAATTAATTATAGTGATAATTAATTGATGGTGTATGATATGTGATATTATGCATGAAGGATGATCAAAAGCCCAAGCCCAATTTGCTAGGTGTATGCTAGGATATTTGTGTTGTATGATTGTAATAATTATCAATTTTTAAAGTGGGCTTGGTTTATGGCCCGTTCCCACCCCATGAGATGTATCCCTATGTGCCATGGATATTTATTTGTAAATATTAGAATAGGGGAAGATCAAGATTGGAAGATGGTGGCCTTGGTGATTATGAAGATCGAAGACATGTAATATTGGATGCTAATGTAATAGTATAGTTGCATTGCATCCCGTGCATTTACCCTAGGATTGGACCTAGGCCCGTGTTTGGCTCACACGGGCCATTAGTTTTGGGGCGATTGATCATCCTTGTATTGTTTTCTATTTATGATATATGCATGATATGTTATAAATAATGAGTATGTGCGTTATTATTATTATAATAACAAAGTTGCATGAATCCGGCAAACATACGATCAAACATGGCGAGCTTTTAAAATAAAATTAATGATGAGACCTTTCAAAATTAAAAACCCTCATTTTGAATAAGATTCAAAATTAATATCAAGCCCGAAAAGGGGAATTATAAAATTGGTTATAATTTCCTTGTCTTCCATCGACAATGGGTGCATGATGAACGCTACCCGTACTCGGGGCTCGGCGCATATTATTGGGGGAGCTTTGGGTGCCGGAAAGCTGTGACATCCATTGACATGGTGATGTGAACTACGTGGAACTCCCATGATTTCGGCTCATATTATTGAGGGAACTCATGGCGACCGTCCATTAAGGTTCAACATCGATGGGTAAGGCTTGACACGTGAAGATGAACGACGTCATATTATTGGGTCCTAATCAAACGTGAGACAAAAGTTTACGTTAAGGGTTGCATTGTGATGCAATTGGAAACTACCTTTTAGGAATTGTGATTGGCTGATATTATTCGGGATCATAATTCGCTAATTGGACCTTACGTACCTACTGAGGAAAGGAGTTTCCCGTTTTCACTAGAGGGTAGTGAAAGATGTCAAAACAGTGGGAGTAAATATTTATAAAGTTAAAGTCCATACTTTATATCTTACCAAATATTTAAAATAGTCATCAACATTTATCTGTTTTTACTTTTCAGTACAAATCGACAATGTCTTCGATGCGCAATTCGATATCTATAATACTCGACAAACACATATTAACTGGACCTAATTACCTCACTTGGCTAAGAAATTTGAAAATAGTCTTAAATTCGGAAAGGGTAACATATACACTAACTCAGTCGCCCCCTGTTGAGGCTCCGACTGACTGCAATCCTGAGGAATTGCAGGCTTACAAGGAATGGTGTGACCATGACTTGATAGCCAGGTGTTATATGCTGACTTCTATGAACGATGAGCTACAGAGGCGTTTTGAGGGTGCAAAGAATGCTGCTGACATTCATTTGCACCTCAAGGAGCTCTTTGGAGAGCAAACGCGTCCTCTTAGGCATGCAACCGTCAAGGAGCTGATCACTTTGCGCATGCGAGATGGGGCCTCGGTCCATGAGCATGGCCTAAAGGTGATCGGGCTCGTGGACAAGCTCGTTGGCATGGATTTGATCTTGCCTTCGGAGTTGACCACGGACGTGTTGCTGTTATCGCTGCCTAGCTCATTTGATCCTTTTGTGGTGAACTTCAACATGAACAAGATGGAACCGACCCTTGAGGAGTTGGTAAACATGCTTGTTACGTTTGAATCCACCATCAAGAAAGAGAAGTTGGTTCTTTATGTGGGTTCATCATCTGGTACGAAGACTGATCCACATGGGAAGGGAAAGAAGAGTTCTTTCCAAAGTCCCAAGAAGAACGTGCCCTTGTTGAGGCATTCTCCGAATCCCGTTGTGGCAGCCAGACCAGTTAAGGCTGACAAGACTTGTGATGTTTGTCATCACTGCAAGAAGCCTGGACATTGGAAGCGAAATTGCAAGGAATATCTGGCCCAGAAAAGTTCTGGAAATGGTATGTTCTACATTGAAGTAAACATTTTAATTAACTCTACT
The DNA here is from genome assembly GCF_022965805.1 of Primulina eburnea. Classification (NCBI taxonomy): domain Eukaryota; kingdom Viridiplantae; phylum Streptophyta; class Magnoliopsida; order Lamiales; family Gesneriaceae; genus Primulina; species Primulina eburnea. The sequence continues at coordinate 14,807,578 of NC_133112.1, read as the reverse complement.
TCTTGGGTATTGGATACCAAATATTGATCACATCTCTGTAATGTGTTACAGGTGATGGGAAGAAGTAGGAAGCTTAAGGAAGGTGTGACCTTCTTGAGAATGGGCAATGGAGCAAGAGTTGCTGCCAAGGCTATTGAGGATGTTTACTTATTGTTGAACAATAGTTTAAGTTAATTTTGTGAGATGTTTTGTTTGTACCTAATTTTGTAAAACATTGTTTCCATTTCTATTATGATAAAAATGGATATTCTTGTTTATTTAGCAAAGGTGTTTGCAACATTTACAAGAATGAATGTTTAATTGGTACTTGAGAACTTGAAAAACGATCTCTATAACTTAAAAGTAAAAGATATTCTACTAAATGTCCATTCAAAGGCAGACACCATATGAGATATGGATGGGTAAGCCTCCCAAATATTCTTATCTTAGAATATGGGAGCCCTGCTTATGTGAAGCAGGTAAGTGGGAGATAAATTGGATTGTTGATCCATTTTATGTTACTTTGTGGGATATCCAAGGAATTAAGATTGGATATCATTTCTATCATCCCCTAGAAACAAAGGTGTTTGTTTCTTGGAATGCAACCTTTTTGGGAAAAGGATTTTCTATTGGATAGAAAAAGGGAGATGATAGAACTCGAAGAGGTTCGAGAGAAACCCACAATTATAGAACCCACACCCGATGAGCCAAGAGAGGAGATACAAGCTCCTAGCATATACGAGAAAGTCTCGAGACCACCTATGAGGTATGGTCTGCTTCTTGAAGAGGGCCATGATGAGCCTAACCATGGATGTGATCCAAGGACCTTCAAGAAAGCGTTATCTGATGCCGATTCATCCAAGTGGCTTGAAGCAATGGAATCTGAGATGAATTCCATGCATTCGAACCAAGTGTAGGATCTTGTGGATCCACCTGTGGGAACTGTTCCCACAGGGACTTGGGGAGGATGGGAAGGTGTTGACCTTCAAGGCGCGATTGGTGGCAAAAGGGTGTACTCAAAGACAAGGAGTTGACTTTGAGGAAACCTTTTCCCAATCGCAATGCTCAAGTCCATAAAGATTTTATTAGCCATAGCTGCATAGTATGACTATGAGATATGGCAGATGGATGTCAAGACAAACTTTCTTAAATGGGGATTTTAAGAAAATTATTTACATGTCTAAACCTGAAGGGTTTACATCTATCGGAAGTGAGCATATGGTATGCAAACTTCAAAGATCTATTTATGATCTAAAGCAGGCATCTAGGAGTTGGAACCTCAGATTCGACAGTACAATCAAATAGTTTGATTTACTAAGAATCATGAGAGACCCTGTGTGTATAAGAAGGTCAGTGGGAGTGTTGTGACATTCCCGGTATTTTATGTTGATGACATTCTACTCATTGGGAATGATGTAGGAATGTTGCAATCAACTAAGATATGATTAGCGAGTGAGTTCTCGATGTAGGACTTGGGTGAAGCATCTTTTGTATTGGGATACAGATCTATTGAGATAGATCGAAAAGATGGCTTGGTATCACCCAGTCCACATACATGATACCATCGTGAAGCGGTTCTCGATGGATGAGTCCGTGAGAGGACGTCTACCTGTGTGTCATGGCGTGTCCATATCCAAGTCTGTCTCCCAAGACAGATGCAGAGATAGTGGCGATGACACGCATTCCGTATACTTCGGAAATTGGTAATATCATGTATGGGATGATATCTACACGTCCTGACGTGGCATTTGCACTATGTGTAGTGAAAGGATATCAATCGAACCCTGGTCTTCCACACCTGAAAGCTGTGAAAGACATCCTCAAGCAGTTGAGAAGGACCAATAAGTTGTTCTTGGTCTATGGGGTAGAGAACTGAAATTGGAAGGCTATACCGACTCTAGCTTCCAAAGCGATATCGATAACTCGAAGTCAACCTCTATTTTGTATTCATGCTCAATGGTGCTGCTGTCTCTTGGAAGAGTTCCAAGCAAGACAATATTACGGATTCCAGCACAGAGGCCGAATACATTGCTGCATAAGATGCAGCAAGGGAGGCTGTTTGGATAAGGAATTTCGTCTAAGAGTTGGATGTCATTCCTAATGGAGTTGCTCCTGTCCCGGTGTTGTGAGACAACACGGGAGCTTTATCTCAAGCAAAGGAGCCAAGGTCTCATCAGGATCCAAACTCGTATTGAGAAAGTACCACATCCTCGGAGAGATTGTGGAATGAAGAGTAGTGTCTATTGACAAAGTCGGCTCCGCAGATTATGTTGTTGATCCACTAGCTAAGCCTTTACCTGGACCATTATTCGACAAGCATCGCGAATCAATGGGTTTTATGCATATAGGTAGTTGGCTCTAGTGCAAGTGGGAGATTGTTAGAGTAGGTGCACGTCGAGCCAAGTGTTGGCCGAGTGTTCACAATGAAACTCTATGTATAAGCTGTCTTTATTTTAATAATATTTGAAATTATTATTTTGGCAAATCTTTATCTGTATACCCATGCTAGCTGCATAGATAAAGCCCTTGAATATACAAATAGTAGAAAGAATATGAGATGCTCATATGATGAGTATCATGAAACTCATATTTGTAATACTGTATATTCTAAACGGTTCCTAGTCGATTCAGCCGCCACTAAGAAGGATATAGGCCGCTCGAGTTAGAGACTAGTATCTGCGATGTGAGTACCATGTTTCATTGGTAGGGGACATTGTGATGTCCGAACATGCAGATAGGTGCTCCTTGTAGAGTGCACTGAACAACCCTCCATAAAAGGACTTTCCAAGTGGTTCTCACTTATCGAGTGGAAAAGTCCTGGTTTATGGTTGTACCGAATTAGTCCTTATGACCCGGGACAACATTGAGACTCTATGTGCTAGAATTACACTTTGACTTGTTTACCGACTCTCATGGGGTCATCAGGTGGCAAGGTTGGGTGTTCTGTCGAAACACATAGGAGTCGATGCATTGTAGTCGGGGATTCACCGCTTACCTTCGGGTATGGATATCCTATGTGTTATCATGTGTATGTAGATCGAAATCTCTGGCCAGAGTATGGTTGTAATTATGAAAGGTGTTTCATAGATTACACCATCGATGCAACTACGACATGACACATAGTATCGATTCATAGACAACTCTCGATAAACCAATGGTTGTCGAATCGGTCGGGATATATGAGTTGAAGGGACCGTACTGTACGCTAACCATAATTGAATGGTTCTTGCAGGCACTATCATGTGATACCTAGGGAATCACGTAAGCGATGCTGCTAGGCGTTTAACGTGATTGGTTGGGTACTATCAGACTTGAGTTCTGACGTTCTTACTATCAAGGAGTTGATAAGTAAGAATGGAGCAATTGGGGTATGCTCGAATAAGGACATGTTTAGTCCGAATCACATGGAGATGTAAACCCACGGCTAGTTGTATCAATGAACCATTGAGGGCCACACAAGTACTAGCTTTGTAAATCCCGATGAGAAGTAAAATAGTTCAATGTGTTGAACGGCTTATAAAGGAGTTTATAAGCGTAAGGAAAATTAGAAGTATGACTTCTATGAGAGAAATGTAAATTTTGATTTATGGAAGTGTTCCTAAATTAAAATTTGGCCAAGAGAATAATGTATTTGAAAATTGTGATTTTCATAAACATTATAATGGACTAAATTAAATTAATTCAAGTGTTGAATTAATTAAACACTAGTGGGCCTTGTAGAGCCCAAATAATTAAATTAATTCAAGTGTTGGATTAATTAAATAATATTGAGTCTTGTAGAGCTCAATTAAAATAATTATTTAAACTAGTGGGACTTGGGTAAATTCAAGTAATGTTTAATTAGTCTCAAATATGTTTGAGATAATTAAATTTAGTCCAAAGTTTTTAATTTGATTAAAAACTATATTATATGCATGCATGGGAGGTGAAGAGTTGGGGAATACTTTTGATTAAAATAATGGTTGGCATGCAACTTTTTGTATCAACTTTTTGCAACCCCAAGACTAGACTCTCCTCCCTCATTCTCAACATACATGGCCGAAATCTCCCTCTCCCATTTCTCTCCAATTTTTCTTCCATTTTGTGTTCTTCAATTGTTGGAGAATACTCACTTCTCTTTGATAAATCCTCAAATATTTCTAGTGCAATATTTGAGGGGATTTACCTAGTTGGTGGTGGGCTTAATTTTGGAGTAAGGAGGAGAGCTTGTAGATTCATCTTCCATTCAAGAGCTTTGTTGCTAGTCAACAAAGTTGGAGCCACAATCAACTTTTAAAGTTGATAGGTACATCTCTTTAACATCCTATGAATGTTTTTTTGTTTTGTAAATATTACACAAGATTTTTATATGGGGTGGCCGAAATTATGCCTCAAAATTTTCGAATTTTTGCTTCCGTTGCGTTTCCGGCCACCGTAACCGGTCCGCTTTCAATCTGAGGACAAGAGGGATGAATCTTTGTGTTCGTGTAACCAAATTGCCGTCTCTTCAGCTTCTTGAGACTCTATATAAGTGCCTGCAAGTTCACAAACTAATTCATTCAAGATTTCTTTGATCAAACCAATACACATGATAGGTGCAAGTGATCTCTCGGAGTCTTCTCCAGAGTCAGAATCAGCAGAGGAATTCCAAAGACAACTTTCAGTCTCTCGTAAGCAGATGTTTGAAGACATATTTTTCCAATACATTAGTGCTGACAAGACCCAGGCTTGTGAGCTTCCTGTTGAAGTACTTTGCAATAAGAAAAGTACTTCAAGCTGCTGATATCAACAAATGTAGTAGATAAACTCAATGTAAAGCTTCTGGTTAAAGACGTTTTTTACATCTTTTGTTTATCTACTGCTTTCATTGAATAATAAAATAGTTTGAGTAATAAAAGCTTAGTCTGGTAAATCAGAAAACGTTTCGGTTGACTTGAGACTTTTCAACTTCATCATCGTTTAATGTACCGAAATGGTTCTTCAATAAAATTTCAGTTGAAGTACTTGATGTTTCTTTATTTTTCTGCAAATAACTCAATGTCAACTGAATAATATATAACTGATAAATGATAAAAAAAATTCAGAAGGGAAATTGTCGTTTTATGATAGCTTCTACTGGAAGAAAAAAATGCCTTGTTTTATCGAAAAGACATATCACCTTCTGCATCTGACGTAAAATCAAGTATAATCAGAATAAAGTTCCCCCTAAATTAATGCAATTATTAAATGATAATTCTTGGTAATTGAACCGTCGATAGCATGACACAGAATGCTTCACATTTCCTACTACAGTCATGATTACCTCGATCTTTTGTACCTGGTTTGTCATCTATAAATACAGGCATAGAGGTTAGCCATATTGTCACTTTTAAACAAAAAGAATATGGCAAGAGAGAATAGTCCTGATTTGGCCGAGGAGTTCATGAAGGAAGTGATAGCTGCATGGAAGGAGGCAATTGAAGACAAGGTGCTGGAAAAGGCACTTGCTACCTAGACTAAGGTCCAGGAGCTTCAGTCCGCCTTTGAAGGTGGGATGGTGTCTTCCTCCAAGGAGCTATTAGCAATGGAGAAGTATTATCGACTTCTTCATAGTGCTGATAGCGCAGACATCTTCTCTGAAGATGGCGTCTACCTCCTCATGCTCTTAAAGGAGCAGAGGACTCTAAAAAAGATTGTTTTTTCAGAGGAGTTTCTGCGTACATCCACCGGAGAGCTGACCACTTGGTTGACAATCTGGAGAGCGTACGTTAAAAAAAAATTAAAGAATTTACGCCCCCGCTTCTATTATTAATGAAATTATTATATTCTGTTTACTTATTGTCTCTTCCGCTTAGCTTTTATTGTCTGCAAACTAAAACTGAACAATCACAAGAGAGGACTAAATCAAAATACATCAATGGAATGAAGATAACAAACAATTAATTTAAGTCTATCAATCCAAGTGTATTTCGAAAATAAGAAAACTTATTCTCAGGCAGAGGTTTCGTAAAGATATCTGCTGTTTGTTAATCAGTAGGGACATATTCCATACGAATGTCCTTCTTCTACACGTGATCTCTGATGAAATGATGTCTGATATCTATGTGCTTCGTTCTGGAATGAAATACTGGATTTTGTGTGATTGCAATGACACTGGTATTGTCACGGAAGATAGGTGATTCGGAGGCCTAAATTCCGTAGTCTTTTAATTGTTGTTGCATCCATAGTATTTGAGAACAGCAGCTTCCAGCAGCCAGATATTATGATTCTGCAGTAGGTGTGGCTATAGAAGTCTGCTTTTTACTAAACCAGGAGATCAGCCTATGACCAAGGAATTGACAGAAACCGCTTGTGCTTTTCCTGTCTAGTTTGCAACCAACATAATCAGCATCTGAATATCCAATAAGATTGAACGATGAATCATTGGGATACCATAAGCCGACATTTTGAGTTCCTTTCAAGTACGTCAAAATACATTTAGCAGCAATATAATGAGATTGTTTAGGGTTTGATTGAAATCTTGCACTAATACAAACAACAAATATAATATCTGCTCTACTGACAGTAAGATATAACGATGAGCCAATAAGACCACGATACTGAGTTACCTCTACTGGAATTCCACTTTGATCTTTATCAAGCTTGGTAGATGAGCTCATCTGAGTGGAAGCAGTAGAGCATGCTTCCAGACCAAACTTTTTCAGAAGCTCCTTAGTATACTTGGCTTGATTTATGAAAATTCCATTATCAAGTTGTTTGATCTGTAATCCTAGGAAGCATGTTAATTCTCCCATCATGCTCATTCCGAATTGATCCTGCATCAACTTAGCAAACTTTGCACATAGTTTGGGGTTAGTTGACCGAAAAATAATATCATCAACGTAAATATGTACTAATAGGATATGTTTATTCTTGGCTAGAGTGAACAGAGTTTTGTCTACTGTCCCAATTGTAAAACCATGATTGACAAGAAATTGTGATAGAGTATCATACCAAGCTCTAGGTGCCTGTTTTTAGACCATACAAGGCTTTGTGTAATTTAATACATAATGAGGTGAGAAATGATCAATAAAACCTGGAGGTTGTTCGACGTAGACCTCTTCTTGTAGTAGACCATTTATAAAAGCACTCTTCACATCCATTTGATAGACTTTGAAATTTTTTAAAGCAGCAAAGGCCAAAAATATTCTGATAGCTTCGAGCCTTGCTACTGGTGCGTAGGTTTCATCATAGTCTATTCCTTCTTCTTGTCTAAAACCTTGAGCCACCAGTCTTTCTTTATTTCTGATCACTGTGCCTTCTTCATTTATTTTGTTTCTGAATAACCACCGGGTTCCAATGACAGCTTGGTGAGATGGTCTAGGTACTAGAAACCAAACTTCGTTTCTTTTGAATTGATTCAGCTCTTCTTGCATAGCTTCAATCCAACTAGGATCCAGAAGGGCTTCTTCAATTTTCTTTGGTTCATCCTGAGAAATGAAAGAAGCATGCATATATTCATTAATCATTTTCCTTCTGGTTCTCAAAGGCGCTGCTGGATTTCCAATAACCAAAGAGGGAGGATGAGATTTTCTCCAAATAAAAGGGTTTAAAGGGATTTCTTCCTGATTTGGTATATTTGGATTGATCTCTTCTGAACCAGTAGTAGGATCTGGATTATCAGCTGCTGGTACTGGTATGTATAATATTTGTACTTCTGATTCTGCTAATGGAATGTCTGGTTCTGGATTTTGAACATCTTTTATACTAGCTTCTGTATCATCTTCACTATCCAGTTCCAAGTGAATTTTGTCTAACCTGTTACTCAAATTTGACATATTAGATATTTCAGGAGCACTGCTGTCCTCGTCAAAGACAACATGAACCGATTCTTCAAGAGTAAGAGTTCTATTATTGAAGATTCTGAAAGCTTTGCTCACAGCAGAGTAACCAAGGAATAGTCCAGCATCTGATTTTGAATCAAATGCAGTTAAATAGTTTTTGCCATTACTGAGCTCAAAGCATTTACAGCCGAATACATGAAAATAAGATATATTAGGCTTACTCCCTTTCCATATCTCATAAGGAGTCTGGTTATGCCTTTTGTTGATCATTGTTCTGTTTTGCGTATAGCATGCAGTTTTGATTGCTTCTGCCCAGAAGCGTTGAGAAATATCTGCATCTGCTAGCATTGTTCTAGCAGTTTCTTTAAGGGTTCTGTTTCTCCTCTCAGCTAATCCGTTTTGTTGAGGCGTTCTGGCAGCTGAATATTCATGATGAATCACTTGTTCATCTAAGTACAACTCAAGAATTCTGTTAGTGAACTCAGTATCCCGATCACTTCTGATTTTAATGATAGAAAAGGATTTTTTCGAATCTTTTTCAGAAGCTTGATCAGGAGGCTACTAGTTTGATCTTTTCCAGCAAGAAATATTACCCAAGTAAATCTAGAAAAATCATCAATAACAACAAGGGTATATTTCATTCTCCCTAAGCTCATGATAGGGATTGGACCAAATAAATCCATATGCAGCAATTCAAAACATCTTGAAGTTGATTGGCTACCTTTGTTCTTGAAGCTGGATCTTATCTGTTTCCCAAGCTGACAAGCAGAACAAACATGATTCTTAACAAAATTAATATAAGGCAAACCATCGACTATATTATGCTTTTTGAGATTGTTGATAGATTTGAAATTCAGATGATTCAATCTCTTGTGCCAGAGCCAATGTTTATCACTAAGAGAGGCAACTAAACATGTAGGAGCATTAACATGATCTAAGTTCCAAGAAACTCTGTAGGTGTTGCCCTCTCTCTTTCTAGTTAATACAGTAGACTCAGCAGAATCTTTAACTATGCATGTGTGCTTCTGAAAAACTACAGAATAACCATTATCACACAGTTGACTAATGCTGATTAAATTATAACAAAGATTCTCAAACAGTAGTATGTCATTGATAGTTACGTTACCATGGATAATCTTACCTTTAACCATTGTTTTACCTTTTGAGTTGTCCCCAAACGTTATTTTTGGTCCAGTACAATTTATTACTTCTGATAGCAGATTTTTCTGTCCAGTCATATGTCTGGAACATCCACTGTCCCGATACCATGTGGAGCTGCTCACTTTAGCTTTCTTTACCTATTCCTGCAAACACAAATTTTAGTATTCTGGTACCCAATCTACTTGGGTCCAAGCCTTATTAGTCCCTTAAGAACCCACATTTGTACAATTTTTGGTAATTTTGTACTTCGGGTATCCATAGAGGTGTCAGCAGCAGAGGGTCTATTATTTTTATGCATCTCAGAATGTTGTTCTTCCCTTCTGTTCATGTTGTCTAGCATGTATCTCTTCTGAACAAGTCTAGAATTATAGTACTAGTAGTTTTTAACCTTCATAGGGGGTTGTCTTCCTGAGTTGAATCCTCTACTGGATCCAGAACTTTGGTCAACTCTTCCCTTAGGTTCAATATAACCAAGACCATAATTCTTTCTTCTGTTCATCTGATTTACATTTCTTTCAACTTGAACAGTCGGTACTTGCGATTCCCATGCCACACTGGATTTAACAAATCGAATGTATTTTGTTTTGTTGGTATCCAGTTCTGGCTGAGTACTGATTTCAGAAGTACTTTCATCATTGCTGAATCTGAGACCACTTCTATCTCCGGATTCCTTCTGCAATTCTTGCATCTTTTCCAATCAAATAGAAGACTTATTCCAATCATTTACCATAACAAACAGCTTCTGATTTTCAGATTTCATTGTCTGGTAATCTGCTTTTACTCTCTCATTCTCGGTTTTCAACTTACTCATCTCCACTTTCAAATAATCGCAGCTATTCTCTTGCAAGCAAGTGAATTTACTTACTTGATTTATTAAGTTTAGATTTTCATTTTTAACTTTCTCGAATGATTGAGAAAGTCTTGAGTACTCCCCTACCATGTCATGTAATGCTTCAATTAAATCAGTTCGTGTAAATTCGTCAGAGTCGAAGTCGAATACCTCTTCAGATGTTGAGTTTGATTCAACATCTGCCATAAGACATTTAATCTCTTCTGCATCACTTTCACTAGAATGACTTTCTGAGTCAGATGACTCAGAGCTGGAATCCGCACATTTAGATTTGCTTTCTTCAGCAATCATCGCTTTGCGGTCTTTTCTGAACATTTTGTCATTCCTTTTGTACTCTTTCTTCTTCTGGTCATCTTTCTTGGGCTTTGGACAGTCAGCAATAAAGTGATCAATCTTTCCAAAGTTGAAGCACGCCATATCACCAGATGGTGAATCCTTCTTGAAGTTGCGATTAGGGTTTTGGTAGGCTCGGTGATTCTTTCTCATGAATCTAGAGAACTTTTTCACAAATAAGGACATAGCTTCATTGCTGATTTTTTCAGCAGTCTTTTAAGAAGTACTTTCAGTAAGGGTAACTGGTACTGCTTGTGGAATGATTGCATCAGCAGCAGTACAAGTAATAGCAGTAGTAGCAGCAAGGGCCTTGGTTGGCAGATTTGTTGAGGGCTCTTCTTCACCTCTTACTTCTAGTTCGAACTCATAGGCTTTTAAGTCAGCAAACAAGTCATGTAATTCCAACTTGTTTAGATCTTTAGAGACTCTCATAGCCATTGTTTTCACGTCCTATTCTCTGGGTAATGCTCTCATTACTTTGAGCGCTATTTCTCGATTGCCGTGCTCTTTGTCCAGAGCTGCTAACTCATTGACTAGGCTACTAAAACGTTCATCAAACTCATTTAGAGTTTCACCAGCCTTCATCTTTAAATTCTCAAACTTCTGCATTGCTACAGACAGTTTATTTTCTTTTGTTTTCTCCTTTCCTTCACATATCTGAATGAGCTTTTCCCAGATTTCTTTAGCAGTAGAACACATCTTGATTTTGCTGAATGTGTTCTTATCAAGAGTTTTGTAAAGAATGTCCTTCGCGACATTATCAAGATTGGCTTTCTTCTTATCTTCGCCAGTCCATTCGTTTCGTGGTTTTTCAACCATTTGAGGTGCACCCTCAGTAACAGCAATAGCTGTATTTGGTTTTAAGATCTTTAATGGTCCGTCTGTGATGACATACCACATGTCATCATCCTGCGCTGTAAGGTGAGCTTGCATACGGATCTTCCAATCATCAAAATCTTCTTTCGAGAACATAGGAACCTTGCTGAAGTGTGCCATCTATATGTATTTTCAGGGACAAGAATAACCTGCTCTGATACCAATTGTTGGGGATCGAGGAAGAGTTTAGAGGGGGGGTGAATGAACTCTTCTCCAATCTCTTCTTTTCTTTCTCGGATAAAGAAGGTGCTAGAATCTTGTTAGAGATAGTAGTTGATCTTATCGTGAATACTTCCAACATATTACAATATTAAGTGCGGAAACAATCCGATGGAGTGAATGAAAATAGTAATATCAGTACACAGCAGTTGTTTATGGAAGTTCGAAGATAAAGTCTTCCATGTCTCCCCTTCTTCTGTTTCCAGAAGGTATCACTAAAAGACTTTGGATTTTATAGTACAACTCTTGTACACACCCATTTCAGTAAGGTTTAATCTTTGCCTACTGAAACTCTTAGTTACTCAACACAGTGAAAATACGATACAACAAAGTTCTGAAAAGACTCTTTTAAGATTACAAACTCTTCTTGATAAAATATGATTACTGTGAATAATTATGAAGAGTGTAAGAAACAGTAGCACAAAATGATCTCAATATATCAGATATCTGCTATGAAGCGTGTGCTACTTTTCTTTATGTTGAACTCGAAGATATCAAGGATTCATGGTTTTCTCGTTTTGAGAAATACAATTGATTCTTGAGAAAGATTCAGCGCCTTCTTCTATATGGGTTTGTACCATATATATAGGTGACTGAGTTTAACGTCTATAATCAGAAAATGTCTTTTGACTTCTGATAGAATCGGCTTTATTACCGAAATAGGTTCCTGCAGAAAAGCTATAAAACAATCAGTCCTGTTTTATACTAAAATCGGTAAAGCGAATTAAATGACTTCGTACAGTAATTAATGCTACAATTAATACTAGTACTAGGTGACCCTTAACGGTAACATTTAAGATTAGTTCCGTTAGAAAACATCTTCTTCTGTTTCTGATTTTCTATCCGTTCTACTGCTTCTGTTTTTGACACAGTGTTTTTCATATTGTCTACTGTTCTTAAAGAATGCTGATGGTTTTTATATTCATCGCCACAATTAATTTAGGTCTATCAGAACGTATTTAAGGAAGTTATTTTTGTTAAAAAAAAAGAAATTGGAGGTTAGCGACGGTTTATTAAAAACCGTCGCTATAATAAGCGACGGTTAATTCAGCGACGGTGTTTATCAACGAAACCGTCGCTAAATTGTCACAGGTATTGAATAACCGTCGCTTAGGTTAGGCGACGACGTCTCCGGTTACGGATCACCAAACTGACGTTAGAACCGTCGCTTAACCCTTGTTGCGACGGTTAAGACCGTCACTAGCTCTTTTTTTTTTGTAGTGCCACGTTGTATACATGAAAGTTTCAATAACAATTTTAAATAAACCTATAAATACTAATAAATCATTTTTTAAAACAAAAATGGAAATAAAATATAATTCTTTATATATTTATTAAAATAAAAATTTCGATTATAAGTATAGATGAAATTTCAACCTCGTATTGTTGAAGTTAAATAAAAATTACAATTGTATCCACATCAATACATACAATATTTTAATATCTACTTTTTAGATTACTAAATATTTATATTTATCTAAACTTTTAAATATTTAACCATCTTAAAATTAACACAAAAATTAATTACTATATACACATATAAACTTTTATCAAGAAATTAATAGACAAATTATAATGGGCTTGATTAATTAATTGGGCTAGTACAACTAGTTTAATTAATTAATCAAGGTCCATTAAACTTTAATTATTTAGTATGTTGGACGTGTACTCCTACAAGCCTATTAAACATACTTTCCACTATGTTTAATTTAATATTTAATAAACTTAACATTTGAGCTTTAATAAATTAAATACATTATAAATTCAACATTTGAATTTAATATTTAAATTATAAATTCAACTCCTTGAATTTTATCACTACCAAAATTTAATATTTAATAAATCCAACTTTTGAGTTTAATAAATTAAATTATCAAATTTTATAAATTCAACTCTTTGAACTTATTCTCTCCAAATTTCATAAATTCAACTTTTTTGAATTTACTATCTCATAAATTCAACTCCTTGAATTTATTTTCTCAAAATTTAATTATCATAAATTCAACTCTTTGAATTTACTATATCAAAATATAAATTCAACTCCTTGAATTTATTCTCTCCACGGGAACAAACGATCCAGTGCTTGTGTGACCCTCAATGGTTCAGGGATACAACTAGCCGTGAGTTCACAAATCTTTGTGATTCAGGACATAATCTTTTATTCGGGCTTACCCTAGTTAGCCTCATTCTTTTCATCAACACCTTGATCAAGAATATCAGAACTCATTTCTGATTGCACCTATCGGATCATGGTAAGAGCGTCTAGTAGCATCGCCCCATGATCCCCTAGGTATCACTGATAGTGACTGCAAGAACCAGTCGATTATGATTAACGTACAGTACGGTCCCTTCATCTCATATATCCCGATCGAATCTGCAACCATTGGTTCATCGAGGGTTGCATATTAATTCGATAACTATGCGATAACTATAATAGTGGCATCGCGTGTACTATTTGAGAACTCTTTCTCTAACGTACATCTAATACTTTGGCCAGAGATTCCATGCACTATTATTTAATCAGATCACACAGGATATCCACACCCGTAGGTGAGCGGTGAATCCCTGACTGCAATGCACTGGCTCCTATATGTGTCGCAATTGTACCCAACCTTGCCACTTGATGACTCTCCTGGAGCCGGTAAACGGGTCAAAGCACAGCTCTAGCATATAGAGGCTCAGTGTTGTCCCGGGTCGTAAGGACTAATGGTGTACAATCATAACTACAGACTTATCATATCATGTCAATGGAAATACGATCGTCGGGCTCCCTCTGAGGCCTTCTCCCGTAAACGGGCTCCCTCTGGGGCCTTTTCCCTCACGATATCTCCAATCATATCATCATGTCATCGTGTTAGTCACAACTAAATCACTTCATTCAAAACGTGTCATCATATTCATCACTTGATAAAAACATGCAAAAACGTAACTTTTCTTTTAAACCAAGAATGCACCATATTTATCATAATTGCGTAAAAATCATAAACATGATGCATAAACATTTAAAATATCATAATTTTTTGCTCAGGGCGCTGCCACGACCAAAATCTCACCCCGGGTGCAAAATGACCATTTTGCCCCTGGAAATCCAAAAATTATCGTTTTAACCCTTTACCTCTAAAATCGACCTGAAACTTACCAAACTCCTTAAAATGTCCCAAAACATATTAAAAAGCATTCCTAGACATAAACTCGAGCCAAAAATCACAGCTTATTTAATTCGTTTTAAAACTTTTACCGGGATCCCGGTTTTAACCCGAATAGCCTCGAAACTTAATCAAATTTTTCCCAAATTCTTCCCATATCTTAAAAACACTAAAAAGTCCCTAATATTATAAAACCGCCCCAAAAATATTAGGCTGAAAATCCAACAAGAGACAAAACTCTCGGCCCCCTATCCTATATTCCCCTTGCAACACATGGCACCCACTCCCATAACCTTTCGGTCCCCTCCAATCTCCCCACCTGTCCAGCATTTTAATTTCATTCTTAAGGCTCTAAGAGACCCCCTAAACCAAGCTTAGCCGAAACATAAATCTGTCGAGCAAACCAACGTAGAAATGATCGCTTACACCATGGCAACCGAAGACCCTATTCCCTTGGCTCACAAGTTTCGATCCTAGCAACCCGATGGAACCAACCACTAACCAAGCAGTAGAGCACCCTCAGCTCCCTCTAGAGCCACAAGAGTCACAACCACAGCCCCATACAGCCCATACCCACCCACACGATCGATGGCACGGCCGAAGCTCGGTCGAAGCAAAATCACCTAGAACCCGACGGATACCTGCTCTCATACTCGACTCTAGCATCAAGTTCCTTAAACAGAGACATGGTTCAACCCTCTATCATCAG